>NC_136427.1:41522500-41712500 GCF_052849685.1 Lactuca virosa
TACTTGAATGGTGTTTTTTGGACACACCAACCTTGAATGGTATTTTTTGAACGATTTTGAAACATAGTTACCCATATAAGTCATTTTCCCTTAGTTGGCACATGACATGGCGTTAAATTTAATGAAATGAAATAAACAGATTAGAATTGTCCTTTATATATCGATTTAGGGCTTGGAGAAGAGAAAAACTGTAATGACTCAAAAATCACAACAAATTAAAACTTCTAGAAACAACACATAGTCATAAAATGTTTACAAAATCATTGTTTCCAATTTTTTTTATCCATATCAGAGTATCCCAAAATCATAAAGTCATAAACAGATGATGTGTACGGTCACGCCTTCGCCTTCTCACGATCATCAGAAGTACGTGAAGAAACAACTAAAAATCGTAAGCTAAAGCTTAGTGAGTTCCCTCAAAGTACCAACACACAAACAAATTATATATATATATATATATATATATATATATATATATAGGGAAAAGTGAATATACCCTTAAGGGTATATAAGCTTATGTACCCAAACCCACCATAATACGTCGTTTTGTTTGATATATTCATTATAAAGTTCTTAAACTTCAACCCCTAACTTGATTTACTTTCGAGATTTACGAAATTTCATTATTATCTTCCTCTTACATCACATCTTTATGCCGAATACCTACTAGGCTACATATATAATAGTTAAAAATAAAAATTATGTAAGAGGAAGATAAATGTAAAATTTATAAAAATCTTGGAATTAAATCAAGTTAGAAGAACATTGGACAATTACAATGTGTATATGTGATACAAAACGACTTAATATGATGAGTTTGGGTACCTAAGTTTATATACCCTTAAGGGTATATTCACTTTTCCCATATATATATATATATATATATATATATATATATATATATATATATATATATATATATATATATATAACAACATGTCGGGTCCAATCAACCATCAGGTTGGAATACCCCCAGGCCCTATCTGTTAGGTTTTGGTATAATACAACATCCTATGGTGCACATACAACCCTAAATACCTTGGATCTATGTTTTCACTAATTATACATGCAAATGGTTTCCAAGGCATTAAACCTATAACTAGCATATATATATATATATATATATATATATATATATATCTATATATATATATATATATATATATATGTATATATATAACAACATGTCGGGTCCAATCAACCATCAGGTTGGAATACCCCCAGGCCCTATCTGTTGGGTTTTGGTATAATACAACATCCTATGGTGCACATACAACCCTAAATACCTTGGATCTATGTTTTCACTAATTATACATGCAAATGGTTTCCAAGGCATTAAACCTATAACTAGCATGTATTTGACATAAACCATATAAGATACTAGTTAGGGTAACATACCTTTATGTGGCTTGAAGTCTTGATGTATTTGGCCTTAAGAGCTTAGCCCCAATAGTGTGGAAGCCTCAAATGAAGTCACAACACATCATGGACAAAGGTAGAACTTGAGAGAGAATTCCATGCACCCAAAAACACCCATGAACTCCAAGAATGACTCAAGTGGCGTGATTTGAGGCTAAGAGCATGTATTTATATGTGTGGATTCCAAGGGTCATGGGTATAACCCAAATCCATACCCATGGGTTTTATGATCCATGGTTCATGTGGCCCAACTCTTTATGTATCCATACATGAACTTGGTCCAACATGGATCATAAGCCCAACACATATAAATATAACTAATTATCATAATTAGTCCCCATAGATTTAATTAGTCTCTTTTGATCACTAAATTAATTCCAAATTAATTCTTGATCAATACTAATTAAAACATATGATTTCATATTAATATATTATAACTTATAATATATTAATAAACCATAATTAACCTTCTCTCAAAAGTCCATCCTAACAAATTGTCATGATGATATGCAACCCAAATGGACCATGCTACTCTCGGGTCGAGTACATACCATAATAGTTATGGGCTTAGACATCTAATCCAACAGTCTCCCACTTGGATAAGTCTAAAACTATTATTGCAAGTACGACTTCATAACCTGACTAGCAATCGTAGCTCTTAAAGCCGTTGTCGAACTCTGAACAAATCAAATGACGCGTCCATTAGATAAGTGATCATATATTTCTCCATTCTAGATATCATATGGACTGAGACATGGATTATAATCATTCTCTCTGTCCATTTGTTGTTTCCGGATTTCCGATTTATGACGACCGACTAATTGAACAAATCAAATCAGTTCAGGCTTGGCCAAGCACTTAGGGTGTCATCACTAAATCATCGAGGGGCCCATAAATATCGCTTTTATCCCTTTAAGGGTAAAAGGAATGGATAAACTTCGACTCACATGGCTTGTTCTACTACTTGTTGAATCATACACAAAGGCACGTTTTATAACATCGAGTTACCAATGCGTTTTCGTGCAATCAATGTGTAACCAACTCATAGTAACAACTCATATCTCTAGGTTTAAAGAATATAGGATATTATCGTCTCATGATCACTCGTGATAAAATCCATGAAGTGATTCAAATGAGCGTGGGTTGAATCCAATACTCAGAACTTATGAGTACTCATGAGTGTTGTAGCAACTCTTGCCATGTCCAACATCTTAGACGTCTACAAGCCAACTCATGACAGTCTTGATTTAATACCTACTTCCAATGTATTAACGACTGTGGATGGTTTGAATAACTTAGTCATTCGGGAAGAATGACCTAGTTATTCTGGAAGTCAAAACATGCAAAGTGAAACTAAGAATAATATTAATCCTATATGGCCCCAACACTTTGAGAGTAAATAAAACACCTTTTATCTAAGCACCATATTGATTACTCATTATTCAATGTTTCGATTTTATCAACTTTATACTTGAATTAAAAAAAACACTAGTTGTCCCATGCTCCAAGCATGTACACTATGTTTTTCTAAACACCAGTTATGCCATACACAAAGTATGCACACTATGTTTGTTTACGATCCTTACTTTGTGAAATAGATCGATTGAACATAATTCCAATGATTCTCATTTCACACTCCCAAAGCCTTATCGAAAAATGTAAGAATTCCAAATTCCTGCCATTTACCGAAATCTGTTGATTTTAAACTTATATGCACTGATCCTCTGTAATGATTATGCACAAAGTCACAAAGACTTGTCACCAGACATTACAGAGTATTCCAATGGAGAGCAATTCCATGGAAACGAAGTCTCACATTCAAAGTACATTCCTTTGAACATCCTTCTTTGCATTAATTTTTCTAACCTTACACAGATTCAAAGAATAACTTCCACCTATGGAAACAATTCCATATTAGCATTTTGACTATCACTTCTGAACAAGAGTTGCCTCTTTTCAGAACATGTCAATATGGTCCTAACTATATACTTCCAATTGTCCATGAACAACCAATCTTTGGTAAACCTCAGATTGTCATCGACAATTGCTTAATCATTTTAGTCATATCATGTTCTATTCCTTTTTCCTCTCAATGCCCCCAGGCATTTGGAAAATTTGGAAAGGATAAATATTATAGCACATGTAATCAATCCTATACCCGAAGCATATGGGACACGATTCATGCTATAAAACTTTTATTTGCCATGTTCTCACAATTCGAACTATGAAGAGGTATGTCGTAATCATAATCGAATTTGAGAACGCAACATATATAGAATTTCCTTATGTTGAACCATTTAAACATAACATTCATATATATCCTTGACTAAAATTGATTAAAATCTCAATCTAAGCTTGTAGAATTGAAATGAAGTATAAAATCCTCTCCCTTAATTATAGCAAAACAACTTTTTCAAAGTGAATTGAAACTTTTGTTTTCTATAAATAACATTGCTAACTTGCAACACTTAACATAATAATCATGCTCCTACTAGCATAATGATTATTATCTTACTAGCATAATACTTATGCTCCCACTAGCTTTGACATGTACCCAGAAATCAACTGGACTTCTAGAAATCAATACTTTATTGACTTTCTTACCAAAGTTCAGATTTCTGATACGAGATTGCTTTGATAAAACTTTATCAAAAAAATACACCTTTCCTTAGATAGGTCACATGTGTGTCAAAACAATGTCCGTTTGCAGTTTTTACAGTGCATCACCCGACAAACCCCATTGTGATGGAAGCCACACTTGTTACACATTGGGAGTGATCCCTTATATGGTCTGGCCGATGCTTGGGTGACAGACATTATGGCTAGTGTCGAGGCATGTGTCGTGACTGGTGTTGTAATGGCAGGGGTGGCCATGGGTTGTTGTCTTCCAGCGAATTTTTGAGGTAGGTTACACTTCTTTTCGTCCCAAAACTTTCGCTTCTTGTTCGTAGGTTTGTGGCCTGAGGCGCCTTCATTGGCAGACACCCGCCGGTGTTCCTGATTGTTACAACGATTTGTATTGTCGATACCGCTTTCATCTCTGCCGGCATTGTTAGCATTGAGTTGCGCCATGACGGCTGTCACGACTTCCGTGACTGCAGCTTGAAAGGTAGCAGGATCTATCTGCAGAATTGCTGCCTTGCTTGTCGGCTGGTTACCTTCTTGTGAAGACATAATCCTATTGCATGAGGAGAAACGATGTCGTGAGTAGGGATGATTATCTCTAGCTATATCCTTACCATTTATATACACATGTATAAATGTCACACTTTACTGAACTATTCTCGGTGTTTCTGCTAACGTCCCTAAGACGGAGTTATGGTGGTGGGTAGAAGTAGGTTTCATACAGGCGTTAAGCTTTACTCATCTTAGGATCATGTTTGTCCAAACACACTTAGCTGAGGAGTTTTGATGGGATCCGGTGCATCAGCGCTCGTATGATCGCACCTTATAGGTCTACGAAGAAGGCACCTTTCCACCAAAATGTTTAAAGGTGAGACGATAATGAGTTTTTAGAATGGCTATACGTCGCGAGTTTTCTAACTAAGTTTATCTTAGTTCAATTTGTAACGTATTTCAGTTGTTTATGGTGTTCTGAAAACAATTCATAATGAAAGTGTATATATATGTAATAAACCCATGTATTTTAGTAGTTCTGTATCCAAGTGAAACCTTGTAATTTGATTCAAGCTAGATCCTTCTTACGACCAATTGATGTATGCTTAGTTATATAATTAAGACTAAATAGACCTTCGAGTCTGTTAGGTATGTCCTAAGTCCATCTTGTTAATATGATTGTAGTAATTATGGTTTCGGAGAAAATTTTGATCTCGATGCAGGTCTACCTCACATCCCTGCAAGGAAAAGTTTTGATAGCAAATAGATCTCTTGATTAGTATAACCGCTTAAATCGCAGCGTTGTGCTCACCCATAGAATAGAATAGCACCAACGCATACTCATGAACCTAATTTACAAGGTCTTGTGAGCGGTATGAACTTTACTCACGACGATCCGTCCTTTGCGATGCCTGAGGCAAAGTCGATGCACCTTGCAGCTCTGCCAATCGATGCTTGGCTGTACCCATTCTCTCTTCGAATGCCGTGTGCTTACCCTGTTACTCTTTTGTCTCTACCCGAGCGGCGATAAGGTCCTAAGAAGGAAGTTGGTCTCTGAAATAGCAGTCTCTTTCCGAGTATCGGGTACGTGAGACGGTAGGGTCTGTAGTAGCGCGCAGTTTTCGAACTTGGTTTGCAGTCTCCCTGTTTTAATCCCCGATGTTCGCGATCCGCCGAGTCTTTGCCGGGAGGGCTCTGTCCGTCGGTCCCCCGTGGTTGAGGTCATAGCACCCTCGTTGGTCTCCACATGGTGATTGCCGTCATTGCCGTCGACTCCAACCCTCGATCACGGTTGCCCAACGGGGCACATGTCCGATGTAGTCGAAACGGTTCGCGGGAACCCTGGCTATGCATGGAGGGTTGATTACCTCTGGTTCCGCTTCTGATTCTTCTCATAACCATCCACCATTTCTCTGGTAGGGAAAGTAGGGGTCGCCTGGTAAGTAAAATCTTGCTATGTTATATGTGCGAGAATAGGAGGGGTAGAAGGGATAATTATTAGACGTCTAATCCTATAATTACTTATAGGGGTGATCCTTACTAGTTACGTCTATAATCACATAATGCATACCAGTTATACATAATCTGAGATAGAATAGACCTTCGAGTAAATGACTCTACTCTAAGTCCACAACCAAACAAGGAACAGGAAATAGAGCAATAGTCATAGATTATGAGTCTATAATATCTTTAATTATGTATAACCTTAGCGTATGACCTCAGGCATTATAGACCTACTAATAGAGGTCTTTAGTTTTCACATAAGTTGGTTATAGTATCACAAAATACTCCTATAGTATTTTAATATTATGTTTGGTTCTTAACGATTTTCTTGTATGGGCGTTGGTAAGTTGATAGACTTGTTGTCCACCATGACTATCCCCCGACACATGTTAGTCATTTCTCGGATGAATATAGTTGATCAGGCTATATCCCTCCCAGACTTGATTGCATATCCCAGGGCATATTCACATTGCACAACTTCTCTTTTTTTAACTTTTGTGTTTTCCTTAGACATGACACTAAACCGGTATGCATGTATGTACTTTTAACAAGAAACTATTTATTTCTAAAAGTATAGTTATTTGAAAATGTAAAATCAGAGACCTTAGTCCCAATGCATTTATAGTTTGTATATCTTATGTGGTTCGATATACTTAGTTCACTATAAACAATGGTTTGATACCAATCTGTCACACCCCCAAACCAAGGATGGCGGAAACGTCCGGGGGTGGAGGACTTCATGTATAGTATCACAACAACGAGTATAATAGTGCTCAAAGTAATTACAACCATCATAAATATAATTGAAAAGGTTACACCAAAGTATATGTTTACATGTTTCAAATCAATTACATTATGATGACAAAATGAACTGTTTGACGATTTAACGTCCCATCCTCAAAACGCTGTTGATTTCCTGTTTCACTGATTTCCTGAGAATACAAGTAGTTTTGAAAAAGTGTCAACAATTAAGTTGGTGAGTTCATAAGAGTTTTGTTTAAGAAAGAAGCTGTTTTATCTGTAAAAGCGACAAAGTAAGTTTCCAGAAAATCCAATATTTTCCTTAATAAAGTTATGTAGTCCTAAATCCCAGGGCTGGAAATAAACAAGTATTTTTACATACTTAAAGGTATAAAAAGTGATTTTAAATTGACATAAAACCCTTTTTAATCTGGGAATTTTCCCATAAACTTTATGTGCTGTGTGTTGTCTTAATCCTAAGACCGAAAGTGTACAAATATTTTTCTATACTTAAAGTAATTCATGTGAGTTAAATCGACATAACTCGCTAATTTAAAAGTAAGAACCCGTAAATCTTATGATTTGTTAATACCACATGTGAGCTATTATAACCATGCTAAGACTAGTTTAGGTGGCCTCGTAACACGACGTTCTTCAGACGTCGCACGTTAAATGACACTTGTCACCACAGACCTGTCGGTCTAGCTGTTGCATGCAGCTCAGGTGTGGGTTTGTCAAACCCAATATAGATCTATACACAACTATCATGCTCTCCCTCCAGGAGACTCTGGTTACAATTTACAGGACTTTTGACTTTGTTACTTTGAAGGTAACAAGAAGTGAATGACTCACAAATTTATTCATTAACAGATTTACGTGAACTGAACTGAAAACCTTTGGTAAATGAGTTTGAAAGGTAAATGATACATAAACTATACCTATTATAGTTTATCCAAAACGTTTGTAACGTAAAAGAATCTTACTGAAATGTAAATGATACCTAAACTATACCTATTATAGTTTATCCGAAAACACATTAGTACTATAAGTCCATAAACTATTACTATTATGTAGTTATGAAAAACCCATTTGTTTGAGAGTAAAACCTTTCTCATGTAGTAAAAATCCATAACTATGCTTATTATAGCTTATTATATGTGTTCGAATGAATGAAGAATTCTTATCATGAATGACTAAATTTCAGTTTATGATGATAAAATAACAAGAAATTACATTCAATATTTAGAACTTATTGTTATACACTTTGCTCAACATAATACAAAGTGTTATGAAAGTTATAAGCTGTTAACTAGTTTTTAAGCTTTCTGCACTGTTTTAGAAAAATCATACGAAGTCGAAAACTGAATCCGTAAATTCTGAGAGTTCATAAAATATGTCTAGTTTATTCATAATTTTTATTATGATTTTTAGAAGTCTTTAACTTGTGTTAAAATGTTCATATTCACAGACTGGTCCGAATTTGTTTCTGAAATGATAGACAGTTTTGTAAAAATCACCATAAATCGTAGAAAACTCTTATGATGATGTGAAAGTAGTCATTTTAAAGGTATGAACCTGAACTATTTGCACCTAATACAGTTTTGAAAACTAAAATGTTTAAGTTGACCAAAACAGTCCGTGAATGGAGTTGAACTTTTCTGATGAAGGCTGTTAAATGAGTTTAGTTGTGTTCTTGGTGTTTTAACTTGTATTCCCCCCCTTAAAACTTAAGAAAAACATGAAAAGATAGGGGTATGAACTCACCTTGAGTGATTTCAGTAGATGGATGATGGAGAAAAGAAGTGTTCAACTCAAGAACACTTGGGAGATGCCTTGAAGATTTGAAGATCTAACACAAATGTGATGGAATTTGTGTAAGCAATCTATGATTTGGGAAGAAGAAAGTGAAATAATCATAAGAAGAATGAATTATACTTACCAAGAGTGAAAGAAAACTTGATGATCAGCCCTTGAGTCTCGAATTTGAGAGAGAGAGAGAAGTGAGAGAAAAGTGTGTGTTCTTTGGAGGAAAAATGAGAGAAATGAGATAAAGTGTTAGGAGAGAGGATAGATTTCAGCCTTGACCAAGAGTATGGCTGGTCAAATGGTGGGGAAAGTACTCTTGAATGACCAGGTATGGTGGGGAGGGGTGTGGGCTGGTCATGGAGTGGGTGTGGGTGGTTGCTTGTGTCATAAACTAAAGTAAAGTCAACACTCCACCTCAAATATTCACCCACTAGATTTTATTCTCTAAATAAGGATCTCCATAAAAATATGTTTAAATTATGAATATTTAGGGTCTTATATGTTAAAATATGATTTTTGGAGAAAATCCCGCGTTAAAATAATTAAAAACGGACTTAAAATGGAGTCGGGGTCGAAAACTGGGTGAAAAACGCAAAATCCGAAGTCAGGAGGTGATTCCGGTCTTGGTCGCTGAAGTGGATCCGAAGGGAGAAGGGGCTGCGGTCCGAGCTGGTACCGCAGGCGGGTTCGGCAGGTAGGACCGGAGGCGTCTCGGATGCGGTGCTCCAGGTGGCTGCGGTCGGTGGCTGCGGCTGCTCAAGGAGACTCGGGTCCAAGGAGGGTTTGGCCCCTATAGAGGGACTTCGGCCCTAAAAGGCTATTTTCCAAGGCATCGTCCAGTTTCAAAGGGTTTTTCACCAAGTCAAGTGTCGGGATGCCCCAAATGATTACAAAAAGATCAAAAGAGGTTTTGAGAGAGATTTGGGAGAGATTTGACATACTTGGAGAGATTTGGGAGAGATTTCACATTCTTGGAGAGATTTCTCATACAGAGAGAGATTTGGGAGAGATTTCACATTCTTGGAGAGATTTCTCATACAGAGAGAGATTTGGGAGAGATTTGACATACTTGGAGAGATTTGGGAGAGATTTCACATTCTTGGAGAGATTTCTCATACCGAGAGAGATTTGGGAGAGATTTCACATTCTTGGGGAGATCTGGGAGAGATTTCACATACTTGGAGAGATCTGGGAGATATTTCACATACTTGGAGAGATCTGGGAGAGATTTCACATACTTGGAGAGATTCCTCCTACTTAGAGAGTTTTGGGAGAGTTAGAGTGAAAGAGATTGGGAGAGACTTCTTTTGTGACCTTTTTGAGTGTTTGGCTCCATAATTCAAGGTTTGTAAACCTCGTTAAGTCTTGTTATGATTGTTATATGCCCCCGGGGGTTAAGGAATAATGTTTTATCTAGTAGTTTCATCACTTGCCCTGATTAGGGTTTAGAATTTCCGAACACGTGAAAACTTTAAGTGATACATTGTATTAAGATTGCGAGCCGTTCAATAAGAAACATAATGGAAACCTTAATGTACAAGGGTTAGATGAGTTGACCGGTTTGAGTTGTTGACTTTAGTTGACTTTGACTTGGCCAAAATTGACGGTTGTCACAATTTGTCATAACCTTAATTACAAGAATATGTCAACACAATAGGTTACAAACCTCAAGTTGTGTGCTAGTGATTAACAATAGGTTTACTCTCGATTAGTTCTTGAAACTATTCAAGATCTTTAAGACTCCCACTGTCCTCTTGACATATAAGATTCTTTTTGTCAAGAACCATTCCTTGACAAAACAAATATTCAAGAGTTAGTGCGGATTCTTATCAAGTTAAACACTTCTCACAATTGGTCTTAGTTGGTCTTGGTCTTATCCAAAATATCACAACTTACCAATTTCAAATATACTAGAGTAAGAAAACATTTTACTCTACATATGACAAGTGTTTTAAACCTTTCTTAAGATTATATCACTCAAGTTACAATCCTAGAGTATGACTCTAAGATTTGATTTTGGAATGAAGTACGATTTATCTTTTGATTTAACCATTTCAACAATTCATGATTCCTCTCCTTAGTTAAACAAATGCACTAAGGTGTCCTTAGAGAACCAATTGTGATATGGTTTCATAATCACTAAGATAATCATAAAACAAGATACTCAAGTACTCTCCCATCTTTTCAGATTGGAAAAACTTTTATCTTTCTGCCTAATTTGATTCTTCTTATTCGTTCTGTCAATCATTGAAACTTTTCCAATGTTCAAAATTATACTTAAACTTGTAAGCATAACTATATTTACTAAACTTTAGTAAATCATGACGAATAATCTTATCATTCCTTGTGGTGGACTTGACCAGCGCACAACCAAGTGTACCCAATCCTTTAGTCCTTCACTTGACTCACACATACATGTGAACAAGGACTTAGTCTCAATTTCCCAAAGATGAAAATTCTCATTCATCTCACAATACAACTTGCATGATTCTAAGTTTCTATCCAACTGAAACTTGGGTGATGAGAATCTTTCCTTATTTGGTAAATTATGACACTACCACAAATGAAAGAATCAAATCCATTTTCCAATATTGCTATCAATGTAAACATATAAACAACAATTTTTCACAAATGCCATTGTAAGGATACTTAAAATAAATAAAAACTTTTCTTTTTCTTTTATTTTAAAACTTGCGGAAAAATCTTATCCTTACAATGCAAATATATATGAAAACTATGTTGATATCTATTCCTAAGCAATCTATCGCAACTCTTAAGCAGTTGCTCAAAATTCTGATCACCGAACCATCTTTGCGATCATAATCAGCATACTCTTTCTTTAAGCTTCCTTTGATTCTCTAAAACATCAAAATGTAATTAGACTACATTATGTATTAAGAA
The DNA here is from genome assembly GCF_052849685.1 of Lactuca virosa. NCBI lineage: Eukaryota > Viridiplantae > Streptophyta > Magnoliopsida > Asterales > Asteraceae > Lactuca > Lactuca virosa. Next base: position 41,533,988 of record NC_136427.1, read on the forward strand.
TCTCCAAAAGATACTTAATAGAGTTAGATAATTGACTTTACCTGAAGTAGAGTCAAACTTTTGACTTTACCAGATCTTTCAAGTAAATCTGGCAGCTTCGCAACCAATGCCCCTTCTTTTGGAAAAAGAAACATATGGACTCTTTGGAAATGGTACATGAGACTATCTCAAACTTATCCTTTCTCTTTACCATTAGGTCAAATGTCTTGACCATGGCCGATCCCTTTCCTTTGGGAAGAGAAAGCTTTTCTGGACTTCTAATGTTACCATTGTCAATGTCCATGGAAGTTTGGGAAGTTGATCTTCCAATCAAATAGGTAAGATCATTGCTGATTTAGCAGCATCAAGCAAATAGGTAAGATCATTAAGGGTCATGTCTTGATCTGTCATCAGGGTGTGACTGAAGAACCAAGTCAACAGCCAACTACCTTGAGACTTCGACACCCGACTCTCCCGGCTTGCTAATAGGGATTGAGTGACCTTGAACTTTTCAAGTATTAGAACTTGTGGGATAGGGAGAATAATTGGAGGAGGTGGAGGAAGTGAAGCATGATTTCCAGTCCCATTAATGCACAACAAAGGGATTAATCTTTCACCTTGATTGCCATGTGGGATATCATCTTCATCAGGAAAGCTTTTTCCTAAAGATTTGGGAAGACCATAGTTGTCTTAACTAGACATCTATAATGGGAGAAATTCAAGTTTAGTTGATTTAAAGTCCTTAACATAACACCCAATATGAAATATTAAGGCTAGAACCCAACAACCTATTTATAACTGGAAGAGGGATGTCGTAATCCAAGCTATAAAATAGTTGAAGGTAGGTAAATGACGATTTACCAATTTCCACCATGAAAACGAAATATAATTAAGTTTTAATTGGATTTGAAACTCCTAGATCTTTTGAGATACATTGAACTTTCAATGACATGTTTGAATCTCGATTGTGCCCTCTCAAGTTTGTGACTGGGATGTCGAGGATCACAAATAAGGTGTGAATAACCATGCAAATTGACTTGGTACCCTCAACTTTATCACCTAATTGATGTGCCGGTTAACCACACGTGCTCCACCAATCTATGATAAACTTAAGTTACCCTTCACCACACATTGTCAGTCCCATGTTAGTGTGCCGGTTAACCACACACGCTCCACTAACGACTTAACAAAGGTGCAAAGTGTAATTTCATGGGTTAGCACCATTTCACATTTTCCTAAGTAACTAAGATTGGGAATTTATAAGTGTTTAGTTACTTAGTATTTATCATTATACTTTTAATGAAGGGAGAATTATAGTCTTTATCCTACCCGTTCGGCTAACGACCCTCCACCAGTCAAGGAAGAGGTGGGTGAGAGTGGACACCCATTAAACTACCATTTTATAGGCAGTAACCTTATACCCCCTTATAGACTGACTTCGTGAATGAGGCTTACTAATGGTAAGACCGACTTTTTACTTATACATATAATATATTAAACTTTTAATATTATAATAGTATAAGGGTTTATTTTAAACTTTTAAAATACTAAGTGGTTTAATATGTTAATTAAACTATACTCTTAATTTAATTAAATTTAAACCATGTCATTATGGAATTATTAATTCTCTTTTAATTAAACACTTTAGTTATCTATTAATAAAGTCTATAAGAGTTAACTGAACTATTCAATAAAAACGTCAAGATGCTAAATCAAAATTAAAACAATTTAATTAATATTAAGTTATGAACCATGAGTTACACTTTTGAAAACTTTTCAAATAACTTTAGTTTTAGAATTCAATGTCTCATAAATTTTTTTTTCAAATTCGAAAACTTGAGGGCAAGTTTTGTAACTCTTGAAAACTTTTGGATTCCATAACTTATGGAATTAATGGTGTTTTATGAATGAGACTTTTCACATCCATAACTTATGGAAGTTTCAAAACTCTTAAGATCATAACTTTTAAAAAAGACTTTTGAGTTCCAAAATTTTATGACAAAATTTGTAACTCCTTAAAAAAATCTAGATCAAACTTTTAAAACAAATAAAATAATCATATTATTCTATCTTTTAATAAATTGACCTAATTTAACTCTTGTAGTAAAATGACTCAAATTTTACAAATAATTAGTTTTTCATAAAATAAAGTAATTATCTTAAAATTTGACAAACTTCATGTTTTTTTTCCTTTGTTTTCAACTTTGAAAATCAACACATTTGCATCAAATATAATAGAAAACAACCCATGGCTCTGATACCACTGTTGGGTGTTGGTATAATACAACATCCTATGGTGCACATACAACCCTAAATACCTTGGATCTATGTTTTCACTAATTATACATGCAAATGGTTTCCAAGGCATTAAACCTATAACTAGCATGAATTTGACATAAACCATATAAGATACTAGTTAGGGTAACATACCTTTTATGTGGCTTGAAGTCGATGTTTTTGGCCTTAAGAGCTTAGCCCCAATAGTGTGGAAGCCTCAAATGAAGTCACAACACATCATGGACAAATGTAGAACTTGAGAGAGAATTCCATGCACCCAAAAACACCCATGAACTACAAGAATGGCTCAGTGGCGTGATTTGAGGCTAAGAGCATGTATTTATATGTGTGGATTCCAAGGGTCATGGGTATAACCCAAATCCATACCCATGGGTTTTATGATCCATGGTTTATGTGGCCCAACTCTTTATGTATCCATACATGAACTTGGTCCAACATGGATCATAAGCCCAACACATATAAATATAACTAATTATCATAATTAGTCCCCATAGATTTAATAATCTCTTTTGATCACTAAATTAATTCCAAATTAATTCTTGATCAATACTAATTAAAACATATGATTTCATATTAATATATTATAACTTATAATATATTAATAAACCATACATAACCTTCTCTCAAAAGTCCATCCTAACAAATTGTCCTGATGATATGCAACCCAAATGGACCATGCTACTCTCGGGTCGAGTACATACCAATAATAGTTATGGGCTTAGACATCTAATCCAACACTATCAACCTCCGATTCCAATCATCCTCAGGATGGAATACCCCCAGTTGGAATGCCAATGTATAAAGGTTCCACTCAGTCATCGAAATGGAATGCCCTCAGGCCCTCAGTAAAGGTCTGGCATGCAAATCGGCCCTCAGCTCGTATCTGGAATGTCCCCGAGCCCTTAGTATGAGTCTAGCATGCCAACCGACCATCAGCTCATATCTGGAATGCTCCTGGGTTTGTTGGCTATAACACAAAGCATTAAAACCTTAACCCAACACAATTTGTCGACATATAACAGATAACAAACATAAGCAACAAACAGATAATCATACATACAGAAATCGCAGGTGGTCCTACAGATCTACTAGTCTAAGCATATCAGCAACTACCATATAATCATGCAGATCTATCCCAGACTTAGCATATCAAGGTATAGCAGGATATCAATCTAATGGGTCGGCCTTGGTGCCTTCAACCCGTACGTACAGTGAGGAAAACTCACCTCACAGTCTAAACAATAGTTGATGAGGTCCCGACTCCGAATCTCAGCTCTAACCATCACATATTCATCCAAATGACCAATTCTCAAACACTATTTAAAATACCCAAAATACCCCTTGGTCAAAGTCAAAGTCAAACTGGTCAAATCAACAAGTCGACTGAGTTAACCCAGTCGAGTCAACTCAGCCGATTCGACACAAAACGCGTACGCGGGACGTACTCCAAATGTACGCAGGGCGTACTCGAGCATTAACCACCATCGGAGAGGTTGACTACGTACGCGCTATGTACTCAGGTTACGCATGGCGTACGCCCAGTCTTCCCAAAAACTCGTTAAGAGCTTAATGCCTTAAGCTCTTACGTCCAACTTTCAGATCCAAGGCTAAATCATCCTCACGAGTCATACAGTTTCCAACTTTATGACTTTGCATGTCCATTAAGTTCTTAACTCAACATCTTAATACATTAAGACACTCTAAATATAACATCCCGTTTAATAAATAAATAAATAGATAAAATTATTAATTATATAATAGCCCTAAAGCCGTAATAAATTATCAGTATTAGCCATGGGAAGTTAATGATATATTTTTGGAATTTTGGGATCTATATTGAACATTTGGACTTGATTTGTGAAGAATTTTAGATGATGGGGGCTGTTTGATAAGTTTGGGAGTTAAATTGAAAAAGATTTTGTGGGGAGGGACTAATCTTGGAAAAATGGAATAAGTTTGAATGAGGCGCGGGATGAACCCGGTGCCCCATTTTTCCCCCTCGTTTTCTTGATGCAGCCCTAAACCTAGTTCCACTTTCATCATCCGCCACCATCTTCGAAGCCATCTCAGCCGCCGCTACAGTGTCGAGCCCGACCGCTATTCCTCCACTTGCTACCTTGTTGCCGGCGCCTCCACAACAGCTCCTGCCGCCGGACGTCGTGTGCAGTCGGGACAAAACCACCGAGACTGAAGATGGAAGCCGTGAATGTCGATGCAGGGGTCGGGATCGACCGAGAAGCTCTCGGTAAGTCTAAGCGCCACCCACCTTCCCTTTCTTTCATTCTTTTCTGTGGGTGTGACGTCGGAAACGTTGTTACTGTCGTCGGTGGCCCGTGGGCCACTGTTTTCGTCTATTTCCAGTGATGTTAGACGTCTAGGAGGTAGCTGGGTGTATGGGTATTCGAGTATGCATATTATTTTTGGTATTTGTGTTGTTGGATGTGCAATATTTTGCCAAAAAACCCACCACCACCGCCGTGAGGTGGTGGCTGCCACCATTTGTTGCCGCCTGCCACCGCATGGGTGGCTGTATGTGTGTGTGTCCTTAGGTGTGTGTGAGTGCGTTTCCTCTTTGTTGAGATGTTGATTGGGTGTTTTGGCCGGAGAAAAGTCAAGTAAAACCCCCACCACCACCGTGAGGTGGTGGCTGTCGCCGTGAGCCACCGTCGACCACCACTGCTCAAGGTGGCAGTCGGTGGTGCCTGACCTAGTGAAACTTTAATCAGGCAAGAGAGTAACCATTGGACTAATTGTCTTGTGTTTGGGTCGGAAACCCTAATTAGGGTTTAGAGAACCCTAATCTTGGAGACTGTTGTTTGGGACTTGCCGGGACCCACGTTTTGGACCGTTTGGATTGGAATTATGAATTATGCCCGACCATATTGTATGATTAACCTAGTGGGGGTGATAGACTTAATGGATTAAGTCCTTAATGTGTTAAGTAAGAGCACTTAACCCTAATTGTCATTTTATGTGAAAACCCTAATTGTGTTTGGGTTTTGAGTTGGGCTTTTCTTTTGGGCTTAGGTGTTTGGATTCTTGATGGGCCATTTGAGAACAACTGTATGGGCTAGGAAATAATGGACGGGCTTTAGGGTAAGACCCACGTAAGGGGCATGAGCCCAATTTGGAAAATTAGGCCACAATTGGGCTTTGATTAATTGTTTGGCTTTTGGGTCTTCAGGGTGTGAGTTTGGGCCTTAGTCTTGGACCAAGATAGTTTAGGAGTGAAATGGTATTTTTACCCCAAGTATAGACTTATGGTTATGCATTGGAACCCGATTGTTAATTAGGTTTTGTTTTGACGATTGACAGTTCGGGGATTTGTCAGCCATCAGCCAGAGAATTATCTGCGGGACTTCATCAGTGCGAGGTGAGCCTCCTCACTATGTTTAGCGGGTCGAAGGCACCAATGCAGGCCCCTGGTTATTATGTTAGGATGCCAGTTGTCTGCGTGACCCTGGCATGTGTATGTATTGATATGTATGTTGGGCAGGGCCCAATGATTATTTTATATGCTAGTATCAGGTTATGCATATATGACTTGTATGTGGGCGGGGCCCGTTGATTTGTTGTATGCTATTATCTTTGTGATTTTCGCATGTGTTGGAATGTTTATATGATTATATGTTATTCAAGTGTGGGTGGGGCCCATATCTCATTATTGTTCGTGTGTGGGCGGGGCCTGTTATGCGAGTGTGGGTGGGGCCTGTTATGCGAGTGTGGGCGGGGCCCGTATCTCATTATTATTCGAGTGTGGGCGGGGCCCGTATCTCATTGGGCGAGGCTCGTTATGCGAGTGTGGGTGGGGCCTATATTTTTATTATGTGAGTGTGGGCGGGGCCCGTTATGTGTGCTATGTATGTATGGTATGTGGTATCTTAGGGAACTCACTAAGCTTTGTGCTTATGGTTTTCAGTTTATGTTTCAGGTACTTCGGTTTTCAAAAGGAAGAGCTCGGGATGATTGCAGAACACACACCGTATGTTTCTGCCGTGGATGTTTTACTCTGATTTTACAAAAATTGATACAGTGGTTTTATGTATATGTTTGGATGTCATTGACAAATACTGTTTTAATAATTATTAAAAAATGATATTTTTGGGACCATATTTTTGGATGTTACAAGTTGATATCAAAAGGGTGTGGTGTATGTAATCAGCCGAGCTCAAGTAAGTTTTCCCAAAATACCCATACATGTTATATGTTATGCTTTGATCTGAGAATCTGTGAAATCGCATGCAAGTTAGGGCTAAGGATCTGCTCAGTTTTTGCATATTAAAATGCTAGGAGAGTGCCTTTGTATGCCTATTGTATGAACTTGTAGACTTGCATGATAGTTCTGATTAGCCAGTGATAGGTTGGCCTGATATGTGATGTTTGGTAGTGTAGGAAGCATGTGATGTTGGGTTGGGTTTGGTTGGTATGCGCAAGGCAATCAGTAGAGGGAGTGAGAGCTCCTAGTATGTGTTGTAGTAGGTTGGATTAGAGTGATACTGCACGAATGTTGCTTGCTTTGTGCTTTGTGGAACTTCTAGGTGATAGGAGTCAGCTACTAAGTGAATATGTCAAGTCACATGTGATGAAGGTTGGATAATCTCAGAGTGACGAATTTGACGCTATTACGCAACTCTTGTTTGTCCAACCGCTGTAGGGACGAGTCTGTTACTCGGAGGATTATCTAAGCTTGGTTGCATGTGATTGTGTTCATGAGGTAAGTGATTGGCATTATAAGGAGTTCTTCAGCAGCTGATGGTAGGGTGAGGTCGGGAACCTAGGAAAGCCTAGGGATTTCTTTAGTGGGTTTTGTTGCGCTGGTTAGCGAGTGTTTGGTGTATAGATGTGAGAGGGTGACTTAGAGGATTCGGGAGGATTCTTGAGGAAAGTATGGATAGGTGTGGAAGGTAGTATTGGGCCCATACTACTGAAGATCCATACTCGAATCGGGAAGAGTCTTGGAGAATCTAGGAAGCTTTTGGGTTGAGGATTCCTGGGTATATTTGGATCTTTTGCATGTTCTTTGTGGTATAGTGTTGATCATTCAGGAATGGGGTTCAGGTTATGGTTCTGGCTCAGGTGCAGGTATTGAGCCGATCGATGCGCGGTCGTGGAGTTCATCTCATTGGAGATTACTCGCAGTGTTTCGGATTGGACCTTGGTGGTTTTTGGTTCAGCCAAGGAAGGGATTTTGGAGCTTTTGGACGGTCATCTCGGGGCCTTCGGGCCTAGGTTGTATTAGGAAAGTTGGGGGCTCGTCTGGAGCCCAAGGCCTGTGGATCCCTAGAATCCTTCAGGAGGGAGGATCCTATTGTTAGTTCTTTTCAGTTGGGATCGGAAGGGAGTTTTGCACCATGTCCTCAGGATTGTCGGGGTATCTCAGGAGGAGGTGATCAGGATTCCTTCATATGTTTGCGGATATGTTATCTTCTGCTTCTTTAAAGTGGATATCGGGAATTTGTATTGCTTTGGAAATTTTGATTGGGATTGAATAAGTTTATCTCGGGTCGGACCTCTGCTATTGCCTGGGTTATCAAGGATGGTTATATGCTTTTCTCCATGCCGATAAGGCTTCGATGAATCTTCTGATGGACGTATCTTGTCGAGTGGGTTTCAGTGTGTTTCGTTGTCTATTCTGGTCCTTTTCCGGATCAACTTAGGGGTGTTGTGTAACACTGTAAAATTTAAAACCAAATTTTCATTTATAAACACAAATAAACATATGTCACATTTCCTCAAAATCACTAGTAACAAATTATCAACACATTTTTATTTAAAATTATTTATCACAAATCCAGGATCCTCCAAACATAACTCTTTCTCTCGTGTGTACAATCGAGTCGGCGCCTTCCCGATATCATGAAAAGTACCTAAAACACATATCACATAACATGGTAAGCACGAAGCTTAGTGAGTTTCCCAAAATACCACACACATCTCAGTAGCCTCTCATGGCTATACCCAGATAAGACCCTCCGGTCAATGTGTCTTAGTGGGACCCTCCGTTCCTAACTCAGGAAGCTCATAATAATAATACTCAGCATAAATCACAAAGACATAATGCAGAATATCATAATACACAGATAAGAACATAAGACATCTCAGTCGCACAAAGATACCACACATGGTAAGTATAGTGAGAAGACTCACCTCGAAAGCTAACAAGGAATAATCTCGCGCATGGAAATCTCGAACTAGCCTCCGCCTATCACATAGGTAAATATCTCTAATGAATACTCTATTCGTACTTAATACCAAAAGGTTGCCCTCTATTTCTCTTTCTAACTCTTGGATTGCGTAAAATACCATTTTACCCCTCCATGGTCTCCATTACTCATGGATGACCAAACCCTAAAGTCAACAGAAGTCAAACTCGAGTCAGCAGTCCATGTTTGACCCGACTCGCTGAGTGCATCTATGTGACTCGTCGAGTCCCCTTGTTTCTTCTGTCATATCGCGAAGTCCACCTTGACTCGTCGAGTTGTCTCGCCAACTCGCCGAGTCACCCATGTCCAGACTCATCGGGGAAAAACCCCATCCGACTCGTCGAGTCAGCTCATAGACTCGGCGAGTCCCTTCAATCTGATTTCTCATTCAGATGATTCAAAGCAGCTCTACTACTCCAAACACTAGATCTAGCATCCCAAGACTCCATTGTCACGTAAAGCTTCAATCTTTACGTTCATGCATGGTAGTTTTGCTCCAATATACCAAAACATGCTCTCACAATGTGTTAAGCACAATATCCTTCATATGGGTGAATAAAGTTGGGACCTTTGGACTCCAGGGACCTCACAAGGCCCAGATCTGAGGTCTAAACCTCAAGAAAACTCTATAAGCTTGAAATCCTAAATAAAGGTGGCATAAACCCTAACCTTCCAAAATCAAGAGATCTAACCATAAGAAAGATAAAGGAATGAAATTTTCACCTTTTACAGAAGCTCTTGGATGACAAGCAACAGATCTAACAGCCTCTTCTCGTTCCTTGCTTGAATTCCTTCTCTTCCCCTCCAAAGATGCACCAAAATACTCAATATAAGCTCAACATTCTCTCTTTTAGCTCAAAAACGCGACTAGGGTTTCTCTCAGTGAAGTTGGGCAACTCATGAGCCGCAAATGACGCTATAAGTTCCCTTATATAGGCCCCAAACCCGAAGATTTAAGGTTTCACTACACAGCACCTACTCGGCGAGTCGGCTCTCCGACTCGTCAAGTCCGCTCATTAAACCCACGCAGTTAACTCAACCCTACTCGACGAGTTGGACTCACAACTCGTCGAGTCACTCAATAAACCCCTAAATAAACACACCATTAATATACCTAGGATTCCGGATGTTACAATTCTCCCCCATTTGAATTAGATTTCGCCCTCGAAATTGCTCCTTAGTAACACATAGATCAAACCCAATAACCCGCGAAACACCACCAAAAGGATCTCATACCACACAACTATCTTCCTCTATGGACACCTGAACCCAAATAGGAGCTCCCAATCCCGATTAAGCACAGACTCCTCTGCCGCTACGATACCCGATCTGACTCTCCAGAACCTGGAAAACTCTAGTGGTCTGTCTCCCTGCCAGACCGCCCTCGCACGATATCACTATGCTTATCGCTCCTAGAATAACAGACCCAGATAACTCACTGCCCTTATGATTCTCTTGCTCCGACTGCTAGAATCGAGCCACTGGCCAATAATTGGCTACCAATCACTAATACCAGATATACTAATTGATCCAGTCCATACTCCAAAGGAATGAAAGGGGTCACATTCCACCAGGGACTCATCCACAGTACTGCTATCAGAACCCATATGAATAATGAACTCTCAACACCCTGTCCTCAGACACAAGAAAATGATCATGCTCGTTCGGAAGTATACTCTGATATCTATAATCATAAGCCCTAGCTTCCTTTCAAATATTCCATTCAACACTTGAGCACCAGGTCAAATCCCGACCCAACAGTTGAACCTTCATAGGTTACCCAAAGCATACCCAAAACATATCACTGGCTTCCTTCTCACAATAAATATCTCGGCCCACTCTGTCACACTAGTTACGAAGTCCGCTTTACCCCAAGCGAATACTAAAATCCCAACTGAAATCGTCTCATCCTCGACCTCTGCCATCTACTACTCATTAGTTCCATGCGTCTCTCGGTCCTTCCCATACTAACGAACTGACCCACTCAGGTCTAAGACGCCAGATGACAAACAATACCCCTCCAAAATGAGACCCATCTCTGAATCTGGAATCTCATTTCGCCAACTCAATACACCGTTTGAGTCAAACTCAAACTTGAGAGTCTGATCCGACACAGAATTGGAACCACTCGTCCCAATGAAGCACTCAACCCATAACCCATGACCCGCTATCCACGCGTACATCACTTCTCCAATTCCTTCCAATTGCGATAACCACGCCTTAGCTCATCCTATAACGATTCCCGACCAATATGGAGACGCCATTCTCGCCCCTGGTCTGACCACCAAGTTCCCGAAAACTCAAATAATAAGGCTACCCAAGCCTAAAAACTCTTCTACGTCATGATCTGACTAGCGAATAAGATGTCTCCCCGTGGTATCATAACATTCCCTCTCACTAACCCGAGAAGGCTACGACTCCTCGCAGGCCTACATCACTCTCACTGACTCATGAATACTACGGCTCCCCGCAGTATCACAACACTCTCTCGCTGACCGGTGAATACTACGGCTCCCCGCAGTATCAGAATACTTTCTCGCTGACTGGTGAATACTACGGCTCCCCGCAGTATCACAACACTCTCTCGCTGACTCACCATGGGCTCACTCCATGGTTTTCCCTGATAATCCAAAGTGATTACTCCCACTCGGATCCACTCACCCTCTTATCACCCCATAATCTCACTCTCGAGTCATTACCCCACTGAGTTCACTATCGAATGCTCCTTAGTCCGACATAGATAGGTACACACACCCACCTGGGTTAAGCATCACAACTCCTAACGACAACCGTCGTGACCAAACACTTTTATCGCTGAAATTTACACTCTTGGATACCCCCGTTTGATGACAATAGCTGAAGGGCTCCCGCTGGAACCATAGTGTAACACCCATAATCAGAAAGACCAAGAAAAGGAAGGAAAGGCTTTAAGTCAAGAGTCAACTCGTCGAGTCCAGGGAGGAACTCGACGAGTCGAAGCGGGATCAGGGGCATAGAGTAAGTGACCGACTCGGCGAGTCAGCTAGTGGACTCGACGAGTCTGGTCTGGGCGAGAAAAACCCTAATCCCGGGGGTTGTGCCCTATTTAAAGAACATTACATCCCTTCCCCAGCCTCTTTACTCCCCTTTTGAGATCCATAAACCCTAAATCATGAGTGAGAGCCCTTGGAAGCAATTTAGAGCCTAGATAAGTGATTTTGGTGGAAAGGGGCTTGAAGATCAAGAGGCTTGCTGCAAAGGAGTGGTGTAGATCCGGGATCTACTTCAGTTGGAGCATATATTGGAGGTAATAAGCTGTTGCTTTGGCTTTATTGCAAATAGATCTATCTTATGTTTGAGATTTGGGGCATTTTGGGCATGATTGAGATCTATGTTAAGTTAGAGGCCTAGATCTGAGGTTGCTACCTCAGATATAGACTTGTGATGGTCCAGAAGGTCATAAAGTTTATGTCAATAAGTTATTGGTGAAGCCCCTTTGCCTTAAACCCTAGCCCTAGAGTGTTTTGGGCCTTTAGCTCCTTGGTTTCACGTAAAGTTTGCAACTTTACGTGGGGGATAGACTGTAGAAGAGTGGATCTATGGATTGGAGCCCCTGCATGGCTCGAAAAGCCACTGTATGGATTGAGAACTGGAGAGACTCGGTGAGTCACATGGGTGTACTCGACGAGTTGTATGAATATATGCATGGGCTCGACGAGTTGGAAGAACAACTCGGTGAGTCTGTTGAAGATTGCCTAGGACTCGACAAGTCTGTTCTTGGACTCGACGAGTCAGGTCGCAGAACCCCCAACCTCTTCTGGTTAAGACGCATATCAGTGAGGTGAGCGGTGACTCAGTGAGTTGGACAGGATGGGACTCAGAGATCGTTGAACTCGATGAGTCCTGGGGTGACTCGGCGAGTTGGGTCGTATTTTGAGAGCATCGGAGTTTAAGGACTCGGCGAGTCTTCGGGTTGACTCGGCGAGTCGAGTCAACTGGAAGGTTGACTCTGACCAGGACTTTGACTCTAACCAGAATTGACTTAGTTTGACTTCTAGAGTTCAGTTTGGAACTAAGTGTTTTATTGATATTAGTAGCTCGGGGAGCTAGCGGAGCAGCGGTTCAAAGAGTGGTCGGACAGCAGCCAGAGGGTTATCAGCAAAGTCAGCAGTGCGAGGTGAGTCTCCTCACTGTTTGTATGGGTCTACGGCCACAATGCCGACCCATTTAGTTTATGTATGGTAGGAAGACCCGGGGGTTAGCCCTAGGCATTATGCATGAAAGACCAGGAGGAGGCTCCTGGCACACAATATGTTATTATGTATGGTAGGAAGACCCGGGGGTTAGCCCTAGGCATTATGCATGAAAGACCAGGAGGAGGCTCCTGGCATACAGTATGTTATTATGTATGGTAGGAAGTGTTGGATTAGGTGTCTAAGCCCATAACTATAATTGGTATGTACTTGAATTGATAGCAGCACAGTCCTTTTGGGTTGCCCTCAACCTAGCAACTGGACAAGGAAATTATGAAAGGAGAGATATTAATTTATAAGATTAATAAATTAATATATATATAAATGATTTATTAATATGTTAATGGATTAATATATTAATTAGAAATCATTATGTTTAATTAATTGTTAGCCAGAAATTAATCAGAATTGATTTTGGGGTTAAAAGAATTAATTATAAGGTGCAGGGACTAGTTTGCAATTATCTAATAGTTGAGTGGAAGGCTCTAGAACCCCCTTGGAAGAGGGTGGACGAAATCTTTAGGGGAAACCCTAATAATTTCGTCCATAGGGGCTTGGATAAGGCCCTTGGGTTTGCTTAGGCCCTAAGCAAAGGATAACTAGGGTTTCCCTTAAACCCTAAATCCCTCAGCTATATAAGGAGCCTCCTGGTTCATGTTTTTGGTCACTCTTTCTTTTTGAAAAAACCCTAAGGCCGAGATTTTGCATACTCCCTCTTCCCTCTCTTCTTCTACTTTCCTTCTTGCTAGTTCTTGGGTGTGATTCCATTAGAGGCATTACACTTGTGGTGCTAAAGCTTCCAAGAAGATCAAGATCAAGATCAAGGGAATATCAATTGTTTGCTATAACAATTGAAAGGTATGTAAACCCTAAACCCTAGTTTGTTAATTTCGAAATTAGCCTCTCTCCCCTAGGGTTCTTGTTTTGCAATTCAAAGTTGTATGTTCAATAGTTAAAACATAGATCCAAAGTAGGTTGCATGTGAACTTAGGAATTGTTTCTAGTTTATTTGTTGTACCTAAAACCCATCAGTGGTATCAGAGCCATTATTGTTTTAAATTGAATTGCTACAATTGTTGAATTGCAAATTAGGGTTTATAGCTATTAAACCCTAAAGGCCAAATTTTCGATTTCTAGGGTTTTGGATCAAAGGGTTTTTTCGAAAACCCTAGCCTCCAAAGAACCCTAATCGAAATTAGGGTTAGGGTTTTGAAAACCCTAGCCTCCTCCCTTGTAAATTTCGAAATATGCTAGAGGATAAATAGGGTTTCTTGTTTTGGATAATTGTTACTTAATTAGATTAATTGGATAATTATACTTACCCTAATTTTCGAAATTTAGAGGGATAAGGATTAGGATTAAATTAATGGATTAATTTAATTAGATAATCCTTACAAGATTTAATAATTTGATTAATAGTTAATTAAAAGAAATATATTAAATCTAGTTAATTGGTTTATTTAAATTTAAATTTAATAGCTTAAATTTCGAAATTTATAAACCCTTGAAGTTTTAAAATGTTTTAAAACACACCTTATATATATATATATATATATATATTATAATTAAAAGTTTAATATTATATATGTATAAGAACATGGTCAGTCAAATCGCTAGTATGCCTCATTCACGAAGCTAATCTATAAGGGGGGTATAAGGAAACTGCCTATAAAATGGTAGTTGAATGGGTGTCCACTCTCACCCACCGCTTCCTTGATTAGTGGAGGGTCGTTAGCAGAACGGATTTGATAGGACAACTACTTCTCATTAAAAGTATAATGATATTAAAGAAAGTACTAGAACATTATTTTCAAAATCCCAACTCTAGTTACTTTAGGAAAAATGTGAAAAGTATGCTAATCCATGAAATTGCACATTATGCTTTATTGGTCGTTAGTGGAGCGTGTGTGGTTAACCAGCACACTAAAAGGCACTAATAAAGAGTAGTAATGGGTATCTCATAATTGTCATTTTGATGGAGCGTGTGTGGTTTACCAGCACATCAATAGTTAATGATAAAGACAATGAGGTTACCAAGCACATTTGCATGGTTATTCACATCTTGTTTGTGATCCTCGACATCCCAGTCACAAATAGAAGAGCATAATCTGAGATTAAAACATGCCATTGAATAGTTTCAATGTATCTCAAAAGAATTAGGAATTTCACTTCGTTTGTTTCGTCTAATGGTGGAATTGGTGAATCGTCATTCACCTACCTTTATGAAATTTGCACTTGGATCTCGGCATCCCATTTCTGAGTTGTGAATCTTCATAGTTGGATCCTAACCTTGATATTATATCTTTGGGTTATTCTATTAAGGTATCTTGAAATCTAACTAAAACTTTCTTTCTTTTCAGATGTCTACTCCTGGAAACACTTCTACTTCATCCTCCTCCAACCAGAACTTCTCCTTGCTCAATATATGCTCCAAAGTCGTTATGGATGGCTCAAACTATAACGATTGGATGCGCAACATCAAGATGGCTCTTCGTTTCGAGAACAAAGAATATGTTCTTGAAAAGGAGCTCAAAGAGCTTGATGAGAATGAAGCTACTCCTGAAGATCTTGCTGCCTACAAGAAACATTACGATGATGCTACCAAAGTGGCATGCATCATGGTGGCAACTATGTCCCCAGAACTGCAGAGGTACTATGAGGACTACTGGCCTTTCGAGATGAACAAGGACCTTATGGAAAAGTACCATAAGCGAGCTCGTCAAGAAAAGTTCGAAGTAGTCAAGTCACTCATGGCTTGCAAGATGAAAGATGGGGAGTCAGTTGTGTCACATGTGCAAAGAATGCAACGCTACATAGAGCGTTTGGTCAAGCTCAATATTCACTTTGATGAGGAATTGGCCATTGACATGGTCTTGAACTCACTTCCTGAATGTTATGGTCAGTTTATTCTAACTTACCATTTGAACAATACTGAGCAGACCTTGGCCCAATTGCACAACTTGTTGCAGACAGCTGAGGCAGGGATGAAGGGTAAAAGTATACCCTCCACACCTACGAGTGCCCCTGTTTTGGCTATTGGACAGGGAAAGGGGAAAAAGAGGAAAGGTCCTCCCAAGCAAAACTGGAAGAGCAAGGCTCAAGCTGGGTCATCTAGTAATGGCCCAAAGGCTAAGCCCAATGGTTCCACTCCCCATGTTTCTGATCCGAAAGAGGCAGTTTGCTTTTACTGCAACCAAAAGGGGCATTGGAAGAGATCTTGCCCACAGTATCTGCAAGATATCAAGGATGGCAAAGTGAAGCCATCTTCGGCAGGTATTTACACTATTTCTGCTAATAACTCATTATCTTCTCGTTCATGGGTCCTTGATACAGGATGTGGTTTTCATATCTGTTCTGATTTGCAGGGTCTAAAGGAAAGTGAGGAGATAGAGCGAGGAAGGATAAACCTGATCATGGGAAACAGAAAGTCTTCACCAGTAACCAAGATCGGAGTTTATCAGCTTCTGCTTAGTAATGATGTTAGATTAGATTTAATAAATTGTTGCTATTCGTCTGAGATGACGAGAAACATTATTTCATTTCATGCATTGTTCAGACAAGGTTTTACATATTCTTTTAATGATTTGAATGGTTCAATTTCTGTTTATAAGAATGGTGTTTTTATGTTTGAAGCTTTGCCTTGTAATGGTGTGTATGAAACAGTGACTTGTGTTGATAGCCTAGGAAATAGTGTACTTAATATTGACTTGTCTAATAGTGTAGACAAGGCATGCTTGTGGCATTGTCGTCTTGGACACATTAACAAGAAACGCATAGCCCAACTCCAAAAGGATGGAGTGTTGGAATCATTTGACCTAAAGTCAGATGATATGTGTGAGTCTTGTCTTTTGGGAAAGATGACAAAATCACCATTCACAGGGTCTTGTGAAAGAGGTGAAGGACTGTTGGATCTCATACACACGGATGTGTGTGGACCCTTCAGATCAACTACAAGAGATGCTAATCGATTCTATGTGACTTTCACTGACGATTATAGCAGATATGGATATATCTACTTGATCAAGCATAAGTCAGAAACTTTTGAAAAATTCAAAGAGTTTAAGCATGAAGTCGAAAATCAATTGGGCAGAAAGATAAAGATACTTAGATCCGATAGAGGCGGGGAGTATCTTAGTATCGAGTTTAACGACTATCTGAAAGAATGTGGGATAGTCTCACAATTGACTCCTCCTAGGACACCACAGTTAAATGGTGTAGCTGAGAGGCGTAATCGAACCTTGTTAGACATGGTTCGTTCTATGATGAGTCGGGCTTCGCTTCCCATTCACTTCTGGGGGTATGCCTTAGAGACAGCCGCCCACATCCTCAATCTTGTCCCTACAAAGAAGGTTGCCAAAACACCTCACGAAATGTGGACAGGGAAAGTTCCCTCGTTAGCACATGTTAAAGTCTGGGGTTGTGAAGCTTTCGTAAGACGAGAGACTCACGACAAGCTAGCAGCTAGAAGTGAGAAATGTGTTTTCATTGGTTACCCAAAGCAGTCTTTTGGATATTTGTTCTACAGGCCTAGTGAAAACGTGGTCTTTGTAGCACGAAGAGGAGTCTTTCTTGAAAGAGAGCTCATATTCAAAGAGGACAGTGGGAGCACTATTGACCTTGAAGAAATACAAGAGTCAGCCAATGAAGGAACCTTAGATGACACTAGCACTCAAACAGAGGAAACAGTTCCTGTTGAACCAATTGATAACTCATTACCTCTTAGAAGATCCACTAGGGTGAGTGTGCCACCTGAGTTGTATGGTTTTCATATTACTTCAGATGGTGACACATTCATAAGTGACAGAACACTGGTAAACTTGGATGAACCAGTCACTTATAAGGAAGCAATGGCAGGCCCAGAGGCTTCCAAGTGGAAAGAGGCAATGGACAGCGAGATTAAGTCCATGTATGACAACCAAGTTTGGAATTTGGTTGATAGTGCACCAGGTCGCAAGACAGTTGGGTGCAAATGGATCTTCAAGAAGAAGACAGACATGGATGGGAATGTGCATACATTCAAAGCTCGACTGGTTGCAAAAGGTTTCACTCAAACCCCAGGGGTTGACTATGATGAGACCTTCTCACCAGTAGCTAAGATTAAATCTATTAGGATATTGCTCGCCATAGCTGCCTTTCATGATTATGAAATCTGGCAGATGGATGTCAAAACTGCTTTCCTTAATGGGAAGTTGGCTGAAGATGTTTACATGAGTCAGCCAGAGGGTTTTGTTGATGCAAAGTTCCCCAATAGAGTGTGCAAGCTTGAGAAATCCATTTATGGATTGAAACAAGCATCTCGCAGTTGGAATCTTTGCTTCCATGAGAAAGTCAAAGAGTTTGGTTTCTCTAGAAATGAAGATGAGTTTTGTGTGTATATCAAGGCTAGTGGGAGTATAGTAACTTTTCTGGTGTTGTATGTCGATGACATATTACTCATTGGTAACGACGTTCCAACCTTGAAAGAGGTTAAGTATTGGCTTGGAAAGTGTTTTGCCATGAAAGACCTTGGAGAAGCTGCCTATATTCTTGGGATTAGAATATTGAGAGATAGAAAGAAGAGACAAATTGGACTTAGTCAGAGCACATACTTGGATAAGGTACTAAAGAGGTTTAGTATGGAAAATTCCAAGAAGGGAGAGCTACCTATCCAGAGCAATACCAAATTGAGTAAGACTCAATGTCCGAGTACAGATGTTGAAATAGATGACATGAATCGTGTACCTTATGCTTCCGCTGTCGGATCGATCATGTACGCTATGACATGTACTCGCCCTGATGTGGCATTTGCTTTGAGCATGGTCAGTCGCTATCAGGGAAACACAGGTAGAGCTCATTGGATAGCAGTTAAGAATATACTCAAGTATTTGCGAAGGACAAAGGACTGGGTCCTTGTGCTTGGTGGCAGTGATACTTTGAGAGTAGATGGTTACAGTGATGCCAGCTTTCAGACGGATAGAGATAACTTCCGTTCTCAGTCAGGCTGGGTGTTTTTACTGAATGGAGGAGCAGTTACTTGGAAGAGTTCCAAGCAAAATACGGTGGCTGATTCTACTTGTGAATCAGAGTACATAGCAGCAAGTGAAGCGTCGAAAGAAGCAGCTTGGTTGAGGAACTTCATCGGGGATCTCGGAGTTGTTCCAACCATCCAGGAGCCTATGGAACTGTTCTGCGATAATGAAGGAGCGGTTGCCTTGACAAAGGAACCGAGAGATCATGGTAAGACCAGACATATCGACAGAAAGTACCATTTTATCAGACATAGAGTTGAAGAAGGCCATCTTATAGTAAAGAGGGTGTCATCTGAAGATAACCCAGCAGATCCCCTCACAAAGGGTCTGAGTAGGGCTAAGCATATTCAGCATGCTCGGAGCATAGGACTGAAAGATGATATTAGTTTTAGTAGTTAGATTAGTTTTTGAAACTTGTAACAAAGTAAATGTAATTGACCTTTGGTGATTAAATAATAAAGTATTATTTATAAGTTTGGCTACTACCTTTTGTCGATTGTTTCTTATTGTGTTTCATTTTTGCATGTTTTACTTCCTGAATAATGAGATTATTCAAACTCCACAGTCGCTCGTACTCTTGGAAGTAAGTAGTGAATTAAGACTGTCATGAATTGGATTGCAGATTGTCTAAGGATAGACATGGCAATAGAATTGCTGCAACGTTCATGAGTACTCAGAAATTGAGATTTGAGTATTGGATAAACCCTCGCTCAGAGTATTACTTCATGGAATTCATCATGAGTAATACTGAGACGATAATATCTTATAATCTTGAAACGAAGATATATGAGTTGTAATTTACAAGTCGGTTGTGCATTGGTGATACGAAAACGCATCAGTAACTTGGTGTTATAAAACGTATTGTCATGCGTAATTTGATGAGTAAAAGATACAAGCATATGAGTCAACGTTTATTCGTTCCTTTTGCCCTAACAGGAAAAGCGATATCTGTGGGCCCCTCGATGATTTGGTGTTGACTTATGTGCTGGGCCCAGCCAGGACTGAATTGATGTGTTCGATTAGAAGTCTTTCATCATCACAAATCAGGAATCGGGAAACATAGATTCTGGACAAAGAGATTGATTACATTCCATGTCTTTTGTCCGGGGATATCATGCAGAATGAAGGGTTATATGATCACTTATCTTAGGACACATAACTGACTGGGTCAGAGTTCGGCAGCAGCTTTTTGGAAGCTACAATTTGCTGGTCAAATTTAGAAGGCATACTAGCAATTATAGTTACAGACTTATCCAAGTGGGAGACTGTTGGATTAGGTGTCTAAGCCCATAACTATAATTGGTATGTACTTGAATTGTTAGCAGCACAGTCCTTTTGGGTTGCCCTCAACCTAGCAACTGGACAAGGAAATTATGAAAGGAGAGATATTAATTTATAAGATTAATAAATTAATATATATATAAATGATTTATTAATATGTTAATGGATTAATATATTAATTAGAAATCATTATGTTTAATTAATTGTTAGCCAGAAATTAATCAGAATTGATTTTGGGGTTAAAAGAATTAATTATAAGGTGCAGGGACTAGTTTGCAATTATCTAATAGTTGAGTGGAAGGCTCTAGAACCCCCTTGGAAGAGGGTGGACGAAATCTTTAGGGGAAACCCTAATAATTTCGTCCATAGGGGCTTGGATAAGGCCCTTGGGTTTGCTTAGGCCCTAAGCAAAGGATAACTAGGGTTTCCCTTAAACCCTAAATCCCTCAGCTATATAAGGAGCCTCCTGGTTCATGTTTTTGGTCACTCTTTCTTTTTGAAAAAACCCTAAGGCCGAGATTTTGCATACTCCCTCTTCCCTCTCTTCTTCTACTTTCCTTCTTGCTAGTTCTTGGGTGTGATTCCATTAGAGGCATTACACTTGTGGTGCTAAAGCTTCCAAGAAGATCAAGATCAAGATCAAGGGAATATCAATTGTTTGCTATAACAATTGAAAGGTATGTAAACCCTAAACCCTAGTTTGTTAATTTCAAAATTAGCCTCTCTCCTCTAGGGTTCTTGTTTTGCAATTCAAAGTTGTATGTTCAATAGTTAAAACATAGATCCAAAGTAGGTTGCATGTGAACTTAGGAATTGTTTCTAGTTTATTTGTTGTACCTAAAACCCATCAGGAAGACCCAAGGGTTAGCCCTAGGCATTATGCATAAAAGACCAGGAGGAGGCTCCTGGCACACAGTATGTTATTATGTATGGTAGGAAGACCCGGGGGTTAGCCCTAGGCAACATGTATGAAAGACCAGGAGGTGGCTCCGGGCACACTGTATGTTGAGTAGCCTAGTAGAGTAGTAGGTATAGTTGTCTTTGTGATGCTTGCATGGAAGACCAGGGGGTGTGTCACACCCCAAAACCAAGAACGGCAGAAACGTTCAGGGGTGGAGGACGTCATGTAAAGTATCATAACAATGCAAAGTAGTAAACAAGCAACAACATCATCCATTGCATTAAAAGTAAAGTTTTAATACATGAGTGTTCTTTCATTGTAATAGGACACCAAAATATGTAAACAAAATAAAGACGAGTCTTGTCTGTGCTCCATCTTCTCAAAACCCTGATCATCGTACCTGTCTACTGGTGACCTGAGCATACAAGTTATTTTGAAAGTGTAGATCAGCATAAAGCTGGTGAATTCATAAGTATTATGGTGTCATTGATTCGAAAAGCTGTTATGAAAGACTTGTAAATGTTTAATGAAACATTTAGTATAAGTGTGAAAACCCTCGAAAATCCCATATTTCCTACTAGTATAAAAAGTAGTCTTCTACCAAGACCCGAATGCTTTGAAGGTTTGCATTTCTGTATCAATGAAGATTTTTCCCCTGTACAACTATTATTATAAAAATATAGTCTACCTCTTCGTTTATGTGAATGTGTCACAAAATAAAAGTAATAACAAAAATTATATAATCATTGAAATCGTATCCTTTTGCCTTAGGATAATCACGGCGTGGAAACTCGCCGAGCAGTACAACCGAGAACATCCGTCGATGAACAGGTCCCGCTGTAGCTAGCAGCCAGGTGTAGGATGGTCAGTCCCGTATAGTATATATATATATATATATATATATATATATATATATATAGTATTTCTCTCTATATAGATATAGTATTTGTCTCTGGATAACATGTAATAGTATCTCTTCATATAGTAGTATAGACTCATGAATGAACTGACTCTTGTGTAATTCCTTGTAATAGGAATAGTAATTTGTATCCCCTAAACTAGACCTATAATAGTTTACTAGAATGTAAATTGAATGTCCAAGTAGGTTTATACACCCTTGCTACTCAAGAGTGTTGGAACTGAAGAAAGAATGAAAGCTCTCATATCAATACATATATACATGAAACATAAGTGTATAGATATGGTTTTTAACAGTAAATTGAAAGAGGTTTTGTAAAACATTTAAGAGTTTTGAACAATAAATAATAATAACTTGATGTCAGTCTATAAAATAATTCAAAAGTAATTTGTTGATAACAAAGTAAAAATAACTGAAAAGCATTGTATTTATCACATTTTGAAGTATGTGAAATCAGTTGTTTGAAAACACAGTTATAAATCACATGTAATTGATTCTATAACTTCCTGTTTTCTACTTGTATCCCCCCATGAAAGCATTTAAAATCATTTAAAAGATTGATTAAGGGGGTATGAACTCACCTGTAGGGAGTAACTCGAATGAAAGATCGATATAGGATTTGTTGGGTGTCAATTGGAGTCTTGAGCACAAACGAATCCTATTTAACATATAATTACACATATATGAATACATTCCATGTATATAACCACTAAAAGTGTTAGGGACACGCCTTAGGGACATAAAAACACTTAGAATTAAGTGTTACAACCATATATGATTGTATATAAGGGCTATATGGCTATACAAGGGAGTGTATGGTCAAAATGCACAACATTTATGTGTGTGCGGCCAGGGTGTGCGACCAGGATGTGTGTGCGGCCGCACACTCCCTATGAAATGTGCCAAAACGTATTTTAAGGCTTTAGGACTCATCTAGGAAGGTTTCTTACTTCATGCCTTAGCCTTATATGGAGTTTATTGCCATTTTTGGACCTAAAAAGGGTGTGTGCGGCTACACATGGTGTGTGCGGCCGCACACCCTTTATGAAGATGATAAAATCGAGTTTTTCTAGTATATCATCAAGTGTTCTTAGCATATAACAAGTTATGATAAGTGTATACACGTTATAGAGGCTTGAAAGGGTTATTAAGGTCCAAAACTAGTGTGTGTTCTTGGTGTTCTTGGCTAAAAATGGATGTTTTCATGGATCAAACCAAAGGGTTTTGCTAGTTAGGGTCGTGTATCAACAAATAAAAGGAAGGATTACTACCTTTCATGAAGATCAAGATGAAGATTTGGATGATACTTGAGAGGATTTCGAGTTCTAGCTTTGAAGAAGTGGAAAAGTGTTCAAAAATGGCTAAGTGTTCTATATATAGGTGGGAGTGTGCGGTTGGGATGGGTGTGCGGCCGCACACACCTGTGTGTGGCCGTACACTCAAGTGTGCGGCCGCACACTCCATGTGTTGGAGTGTTTGGCCCGATTTTGCTTGATATGCATCGTGTTATCCCATTTCTAGGCTCCTACCTTAATTGTACTGGGTTTAGAACACTCAAATAGACCCCAAATAGTGCTAAAAGCTAGCAAAATGAGTCTATCTTTGATTAAATTGATCCAATGATCGAGATAGAAATTTCGGGTTGTCACATCATCCCCCTGTTAGAAGGAATTTCGTCCCGAAATTAGAGTTTAAGCAAATAAGTAGTTACAAATAACTAAGTAAAAAGACGAGGATATTTCAGTTTCATCTGATCCTCTCTCTCCCAAGTGAATTCAGATCCTCGCTTGGCGTTCCAGCGAACCTTCACTATCGGGATACGGCTTTGCTTTGTTTGCTTGACCTCTCGGTCCATGATCTCTACAGGTTCTTCCACGAAGTTGAGGCTCTCGTTGATCTCGATCTCGTCGAGTGGGATTACAAGAGTCTCGTCGGACTGACACTTTTTCAAGTTGGAGACGTGGAAAGTAGAATGTACGTTACTGAGTTCACGAGGTAAGTTAAGTTTGTAAGCTACAGGGTCGATTCTAGCGAGAATCATGAAGGGCCCTATGTATCTTGGATTTAGCTTTCCACGCTTTCCGAAGCGTATCAAGCCTTTCCAGGGTGAGACCTTCAATAGAACACGGTCGCCCACCTGGAATTCCAATGGTTTCCTTCGTTTATCTGCGTAGCTTTTCTATCGGTCTCTAGAGGATTTCAATCGTTCACGAATCTGAACGATCTTCTCTGTCGTTTCCCGAATGATCTCCGGACCTGTGAGAGTGCTGTCAGGAACTCGTCCTTTAGCTAACTGGGTATCACCCACCTCAGCCCAGCACAAAGGGGATCTGCACTTTCGGCCATAGAGGGCCTCGAATGGAGCAGCCTTTATGCTCGTGTGATAACTGTTGTTGTAGGAAAATTCGACAAGGGGTAAATGAGTATCCCATGCCTTCCCAAAGTCGATCACATAGGCTCGCAACATATCTTCCAAGGTTTGGATAGTCCTCTCACTTTGTCCGTCGGTCTGTGGATGGTAGGTTGTACTCATGTCCAGCCTAGTTCCTAGGGAACTTTGTAGCGACTGCCAGAACCTCGAAGTGAATCTACTATCTCTGTCCGAGATAAGGGATATGGGAACACTATGCAGTCGTACAATCTCCTGTATGTAAGTTCTTGTAAGCCTCTCCATCTTGTCTGTTTCTTTGATAGGCAGGAAGTATGCGGACTTGGTCAATCTGTCGACGATGACCCATATGGTATCAAGTCCACCCGTTGTCTTGGGCAACTTGGTTATGAAGTCCATAGTGATCCGCTCCCACTTCCATTCCGGTATCTCCGACTGCTGTAGTAGACCGGAGGGTTTCTGGTATTCGACCTTGACCTTGGCGCAAGTAAGGCATTTACTCACGAAGGTAGCAATCTCTGCTTTCATGTTAGGCCACCAGTATAGCTTTTTAAGATCCAGATACATCTTATCTGAACCTGGGTGGATGGAATAACGAGTGTTGTGCGCCTCGGTCATGACCAAGTCTCTGAAACCACCGTGTTTCGGTGTCCAGATCCGATCCATGAGATACAAGGCTCCGCCACCTTTGACTTCCAAGTTCTTATCCATCCCTCTCAGGGATTCACTCGCCACATTTTCAGGTTTCAAAGCGTCGAGCTGAGCCTCCTTAATTTGCGTGGACAAGTGTGAATGGATAGTTAGAGTCAAAGATTTGACTCTACAACCAGAGTATTCTTTCCGACTTAGGGCGTCGGCTACTACGTTGGCTTTACCCGGATGATAACGAATTTCACATTCGTAATCACTGAGTAGCTCGACCCACCATCGTTGTCTCATGTTGAGCTCCTTCTGGTCGAATATATGTTGTAGGCTTTTGTGGTCTGTAAAGATAGTACTTTTTGTACCATACAGGTAGTGTCTCCAGATCTTCAGAGCAAACACAACGGCTCCTAGCTCAAGATCGTGGGTGGTGTAGTTGACCTCGTGTGTCTTCAGCTGTCTCGAGGCTAGGCGATGACCTTACCTCGTTGCATCAGAACACAGCCGAGCCCTTGATTTGAAGCATCGCAATAGACAACGAAGTCTTCTATCCCTTCGGGGAGGGATAGTATTGGTGCGGTGCACAAGGCTCGCTTGAGCGTTTGGAACGCTCTCTCTTACTTCTCTTCCCAGTCAAAGGCCACGCCCTTCTGGGTCAGTGTTGTAAGAGGTTTCGCAATTCGGGAGAAGTTCTGAATGAACCTGCGATAGTAGCCAGCGAGACCTAGAAATTGACGAATTTCTGTAGGTGTCTTCGGTGCTGACCAGTTCTCAATGGCCTTGATTTTGGAAGGGTTCACGTGAATTCCCTCTTCACTAACTACGTGGCCCAAGAATTCGACTCTTCGAATCCAAAATTCGCACTTGGAGAACTTCGCATAGAGCTTCTCCGATCGTAATGTTTCTAAGACTTGACGAAGATGTTGAGTATGTTCCTCCTTACTACGAGAGTAGATGAGTATGTCATCGATGAAGACGATGACGAACTGATCCAAGTAAGGACGACACACCCTATTCATTAAATCCATGAATACTGCGGGCGCGTTAGTTAATCCGAATGGCATCACTACGAATTCGTAGTGCCCATAACGAGTTCGGAAGGCTGTTTTGGGAACATCCTGATGGGATTTTAGCATTCTAACACTCCTATGGTGTACATGCAACCCTAGAAACCTTGGATCTATGTTTGACTAAGATACATGCAAATAATTATTTTTCCAAGGTTCTTATCCTAACTAGCATGGCATGGGGTACTTGAATCAAATAAAACTAGTAGAATTACTTACCTTGTAGTAGTAGTTGATTGCTTGGAGTTTGAGAGCCTAGCACCAATAATGTGGATGCCTCAAATGGAAGTCACAAATCACCACAAACTTGGAAACTTGAGAGAATAGTCACAAACTTCTTGAAATCGGCCCTCTTAGTTTACACACACCAACTAGTGTAATTTCAAGAACCAAAGCCTCCTTTATATAGTGTGGTGGATTAGGGTTACATCCATGTAAACCATAATACCCATGTCTTTTCATTTCCATGAGATCCATGGGTTAAAGCTCCATGGAGTATCCATGGACTTTCCATGCAAGCCTAGCCCATTCCAAATAAGCATTAGCCCACACTATATAAATACAAGAGCCCATATTTAATTAGTCATACTTTTGATCTCTAAATTAGTTCTAAATTAATTATAGATCAACACTAATTAAATAATATGATTTTATATTAATATATTAGAACTTATAATATATTAATAAATCATAACTTATACTATTCTCAAACGATTATCCATAAATTGTTCGGGTGAAGTGCAACCCAAATGGACCATGCCGGGTCGGGTCAAGTACATACCAAATATAGTTATGGACTTAGACACTATATCCAACAGTCTCCCACTTGGATAAGTCTAATAACTATAGTTGCAAGTATGACTTCAGGAACCGATCAGCAATCGTAGCTCTTTAAACTCTGTTGAACTATGAAGCGCCATTTTAGATAAGTGATTATATAATCCTCTGTTCTAGATATCAGCTGGACTTTGTGTGTTATCTCAGCCTCAGTACTAGGGCTTTGTGTGTTACTCAATCTGGCGTTACTCTGGATGGGTAACTCTCCTTTCTTGGAGTTATGCATGTTGAACCTTTTCAACACTTTGTCCACATAGGTGCTTTGACTAAGTCCAATTAGTCTTTTACTGCTGTTTCTCAAAATCCTTATCCCTAGGATATAGGCAGCTTCTCCAAGGTCCTTCATAGCGAAACACTTCCCAAGCCAGGACTTTACTTCCTGCAGGGTTTGGATGTCATTTCCTATGAGTAGTATGTCATCCACATACAGTACCAAAAAGCTGACTATACTCCCACTAGCCTTGATATAGACACAAGATTCATCTTCACTCCTTGAAAAACCAAATTCTTTGACTTTCTCATCAAAGCAAAGATTCCATCTGCGAGGTGCCTGTTTTAATCCATAAATGGATTTCTCGAGCTTACACACTCTACTGGGGTACTCTGTACTAACAAAACCCTCTGGCTGAACCATGTAAACATCTTCAGCCAACTTTCCATTAAGGAAAGCGGTTTTGACATCCATTTGCCATATTTCATAATCATGAAATGCAGCAATGGCTAACAGAACCCTAATAGACTTAATCTTGGCCACTGGTGAAAAGGTCTCATCATAATCAACTCCCGGAGTTTGAGAATAACCCTTTGCAACCAGTCGTGCCTTATAAGTGTGTACATTACCATCCATGTCGGTCTTCTTCTTGAAGATCCATTTGCACCCAACTATCTTACGATCAGGTACATTGTCAACCAAGTTCCAAACTTGATTGTCATACATGGACTGTATCTCGCTATCCATAGCCTCTTTCCATTTAGCAGCCTCAGGGCCTGCCATGGCTTCCGTGTAGCTGTTAGGCTCATCCAGATTTACCAGTGTGTTATCACTGATAAGTGTCTCACCTTCTGCAGTAATATGAAAACCATAATAATGCTCAGGTGCATTCCTAACTCTGGTGGAACGCCTCAGAGGTATAGATTCTTCAGTCGGCTCAACAGGAGTTTCCTCCTCAAGTTGAGGGCTAGGGTTTGAGGTTCCTTCACCACTTGACTCTTGTCAATTTGCCTCCCACTGTCTCCTTGGCTCATAAATTCTCTCTCTCGAAAGAATCCTCTTCTTGCTACAAAGACCACATTATCACTGGGTCTGTAGAAGATGTAACCAAAGGATTTTTGTGGGTAGCCGATGAAAATACACCTTTCGCTTCGGGGTTCGAGCTTATCGTGAGTCTCGCGTCTCACGAAAGCCTTGCAACCCCAAATCTTGATGTGGTCTAGATTGGGAACTTTTCCAGTCCACACCTCGTGAGGTGTTTTGGCAACCTTCTTTGTAGGGACTAGATTAAGGATATGGGCGGCAGTCTCTAAGGCATACCCCCAAAATGAGATTGGTAGCGAAGCTCGACTCATCATGGAACGAACCATGTCCAACAAGGTCCGATTGCGCCTCTCAGCTACATCATTCAACTGTGGTGTCCTAGGAGGTGTCAATTGTGAGACAATCCCATATTCCTTAAGATAGTCAAGGAACTCAGTACTAAGATACTCACCACCACGATCGGATCGAAGCATCTTAATGTTCCTGCCCAACTGATTCTCCACTTCTTGCTTAAACTCTTTGAATTTCTCAAAGGTTTCTGACTTATGCTTGATTAGGTAGACATATCCATATCTACTAAAATCATCAGTAAAAGTCACATAGAACCGATTAGCATCTCTTGTGGCGGTTCTGAAGGGTCCACACACATCCGTGTGTATGAGGTCCAACAAACCTTCACCCCTAGCACAAGTGCCAGTAAAAGGTGACTTTGTCATTTTACCAAGCAAACAAGATTCACAACTATCATCTGACTTTAGGTCAAATGACTCCAAGACTCCATCCTTTTGGAGTTGGCCTATGCGTTTCTTGCTTACATGTCCAAGACGAAAATGCCATAAGGATGCTTTATCTAAGCTAGTGTAAGAGTTAATACACAATACATTATTTCCTAGATTATCTACAACAGATACAGTTTCATACACGCCATCACAAGGTAATGCTTTAAAATAAAGAACATTATTAAAGAAAGCATCAATACTACCATTATTATTATCAAAATAAAAGGTAAAACCTTGTTTATACAATGCATGAAAGGAAATAACATTTCTTGCCATTTCTGGCGAATAATAACATTTATTCAAATCTAATGTAAACCCACTATTTAGCACTAAGGAATAAACTCCTATCTTGGTGATAGGTGAAGCTTTCCTGTTTCCCATGATCAAGTTTATCTTTCCCTGCTCCACATTCTCACTTCTTTTTAGTCCCTGCAAATCACAACATATGTGAATACCATAACCTGTATCAAGGACCCAAGACTTAGAATGAGGTGAGTTATTAGACAATATAGTGTATATACCTGCATGGTTGGGTTTTACTTTCCCATCCTTCAAATCTTGTTGGTAGTTTGGGCAGTTTCGCTTCCAGTGCGACTTTTCATGGAAATAGAAGCATTCAGCCTCATTAGGGTTAGCAGAAGGAGTGACAAAACCTTTCTTGGTTTTGCTTGAAGAGGTGCCTTCAAGGGTCTTACCCTTGGTACCCTTAGAAGGGTTCTTTCTCTTCTTCCCTTTGCCATGCCCGATTGCCAAGACATTGGCCGTAGTTGGAGTAGGAGTAGGAGTAGTAACAACCGACTTACCCTTTAGACCACTTTCGGCGGTCTTCAAGAGTCCTTGAAGTTTGCTGAGGGTGACTTCTTCCTTGTTCATGTGATATGTCATGCGGAATTGATCATAACACGATGGCAAGGAGTGCAAAATGATGTCTATTGCTAACTCCTCAGGGAAGTTCACATTCAGCTTCAGTAAACGGTCCACATACCTTTGCATTTTCTGCATGTGGCCCGTGATGGGTTCACCATCCTTCATTCAGGTTGTTATCATGGAGGAGATTATTTCATATTGCTCTTGACGAGCACTTTGATGGTAGCGGTCCATCAAGTCCTGGTGCATCTCAAAAGGATAATAGTCCTCATAGGACTTTTGGAGCTCGGCTGTCATGGTGGCCATCATGATGCATGCCACTTTTGTAGCATCTCTTTCATGTACCTCATATTCAGCAAGCTCTTCAGGAGTAGCAGTTGGCTCGGGTACCTTCAGCTCCTTGTCGAGAACATATTCTTTGTTCTCATACCGAGTGACCATCCTGATGTTTCTGATCCAATCTGTAAAGTTGGACCCATCAAAGATGACTCGCCCACAAAGATTTATGAGAGAGAAGGAGCTAGTAGGGTTTGAGCCAGAAGCATTGTTATTGGAAGACATCTGAAAAGAAGAGGGAATAGATTAGATTAGATATAGAGATAGTCCTTAACAAAACACCCAAATGTAATATTAAGGCTAGGACCCAACACAATATTTTATAACTTAGAAGAGGGATGTCGTAATCTAAGCTATAAGATATTTGAAGGTACGTGAATGACGATTCACCAATTTCCACCATGAAAAACGAAATATTTAATTAGGTTTTAATTGGTTTAGAAACTCCTAGATTCTTTGAGATTCATTGAACTTTCTTCAATGGCATGTTTCAATCTCGAGTGTGCCCTTCAAGTTTTGTGACTGGGATGCCGAGGATCACAAAACAAGGTGTGAAGTAACCATGCAAATTACTTGGTACCCTTAATGTATTACCCCTCAATCGATGTGCCGGCTAACCACACACGCTCCATCGATACTATGATAAACATTAAGTCACCCTTTACCTACCTTGTTAAGTTCAAGTTAGTGTGTCAGTTAACCACACACGCTCCACTAACGACTTAAACAAAGTGTAAAGTGTAATTTCATGGATTAGCACCTTATTCACATTTTCCTAAAATAACTAAGATTGGGAATTCAATAAAGTTTAGTTACTTTAGTATTATCATTATACTTTTAATGAGAATTTATAAGTCCTTGTCCTACCCGTTCGGCTAACGACCCTCCACCGATCAAGGAAGCGGTGGGTGAGAGTGGACACCCATTAAGTTGCCATTTTTTAGGCAACAACCTTATACCCCCCTTATAGACCGGCTTCGTGAATGAGGCGTACTAGCGGTAAGACGACTTGATCTTATACATATATAAATATTATTAAACTTATAATCTTATAAAGTATAAGGGTTGAATTTTAACTTTTAAAATTCTAGGGGTTGGAACTAAAGTTTTTAATATGACTTTACATGTTCCAAAACTTGAGGGCAAGTTTTGTAAACTTTCAAAACTTTTCATTTCTCATAACTTATGAGTTAATGGTTATTAAAAAGGAAGACTCTTCATTTTTTGTAACCTATGTGTTCTTTTAATGGTTATTTATAAATGTGACTTTTGGTTATCCATAACTTAAGAACTAGTTATGGACTCCATTAAAACACATAAAGATCAAGAATTAATCTAATCAATTATTAGCACATAATTTCTATGATCTTCTAAACTCATATGTTTATGAATGTTCATATCAAAAATTTCAAGAATCGTAAGTACATATACAAAACTTGAAATTTTGATACGAGCTTTTGAACAAAACTTCGATTTTCAAGTTTTTTTTTTTTTTTTTTTTTTTTTGCATCAAGTATCAAATAAACAAACCAGTCTCTGATACCACTGATGGGATTTCAACATTCTAACACTCCTATGGTGTACATGCAACCCTAGAAACCTTGGATCTATGTTTGACTAAGATACATGCAAATAATTATTTTTCCAAGGTTCCTATCCTAACTAGCATGGCATGGGGTACTTGAATCAAATAAAACTAGTAGAATTACTTACCTTGTAGTAGTAGTTGATTGCTTGGAGTTTGAGAGCCTAGCACCAATAATGTGGATGCCTCAAATGGAAGTCACAAATCACCACAAACTTGGAAACTTGAGAGAATAGTCACAAACTTCTTGAAATCGGCCCTCTTAGTTTACACACACCAACTAGTGTAATTTCAAGAACCAAAGCCTCCTTTATATAGTGTGGTGGATTAGGGTTACATCCATGTAAACCCTAATACCCATGTCTTTTCATTTCCATGAGATCCATGGGTTAAAGCTCCATGGAGTATCCATGGACTTTCCATGCAAGCCTAGCCCATTCCAAATAAGCATTAGCCCACACTATATAAATACAAGAGCCCATATTTAATTAGTCATACTTTTGATCTCTAAATTAGTTCTAAATTAATTATAGATCAACACTAATTAAATAATATGATTTTATATTAATATATTAGAACTTATAATATATTAATAAATCATAACTTATACTATTCTCAAACGATTATCCATAAATTGTTCGGGTGAAGTGCAACCCAAATGGACCATGCCGGGTCGGGTCAAGTACATACCAAATATAGTTATGGACTTAGACACTATATCCAACACATCCTCCTCTAACACTCGTAGTTGGTGGTACCCGGATCGTAGATATATCTTCGAGAAGTAGTTGGTTCCTTGAAGTTGATCAAATAAATCGTCAATGCGGGGTAAGGGATAACGATTCTTAATGGTAAGCTTGTTGAGTTCCCTGTAGTCGATGCACATACGAAACGATCCGTCTTTCTTCTTGACGAACAAGACCGGTGCTCCCCATGGTGAGAAGCTTGGCTTAATGAATCCCTTCTGGAGAAGTTCGTTAAGCTGACTGGAAAGTTCCTGCATCTCCGCTGGTGCCAGACGATATGGAGATTTGGCTACTGGAGTAGCCCCTGGCACTAAGTTGATTCTGAACTCGACTTGGCGTTGTGGTGGTAATCCTGGAAGTTCTTCTGGAAAGATGTCGAGAAAGTCGCGTACTTCTAGGATGTTCTGAATATCTTTCACTTCTTGACTCGTATCGACGATGTGTGCGTGGAATGCATGATATTCCTTTCGCAAGCACTTCTGAGCTTGTATGCACGAAATGATGCGAAGGTTCGTACTAGGTTTGTCGCCGTAGATAACTAGAGTTTCGCTATTAGGAAGGTTAAGACGAACTGCTTTTTCAAAGCACAAGATGTCGGCGCGATGAAGACTCAACCAATCCATGCCGATAATGACGTCGAAACTTTTAATTGGGATCGGCATGAGGTCTATCTTGAAAGTATGGCCATCTAAAGTTAGAGTACAACCTACGTATGTGCAGTTAGTACTTTTTGTTTTCCCGTTTTCCATTTCTACAGTGAATGATTTATCTAGTGCACGTGGTTTTTGTTTAAGCAGGTGTGCAAATTTCTGGTTTACGAAACTTTTCTCCGCTCTACTGTCGAAAAGTATGCAAGCATATGAGTTATCGAGGAGAAACGTACCAGTAACTATTGTAGGATCAGCTACGGCTTCCTCGTGGCCTATGGCAAGAACTCTTCCTACTCCGCCAGCTATCCCTGCCTTAGGGTAGTTCCTCTTGTAGTGGCCCACTTCGCCACAACCGTAGCAAGCTTGGCCCACACCGGCGTTAGGAACTTGAGCGGTCGGCCTTGCTGGAGTCTTGCAGAAACGGGCAGTATGCCCCCTTCTGTTGCAGTTAGTGCACTGCATTTCCCGACAAGGTCCGTTGTGGTGGAAGGTGCATTTGTTGCACTTCGGAAGATTACCGGCATAAGGCTTAGCTGGTAAGGGATTAGCAAGGACAACAGGAGTTACTGTGGCAGCATTGATTGTAACTAGTTGTTGTCTCTTTGAGGATTCTTGCGAAGTCCCGTTTTTCCTCTTGTTCCACCCCTTTTTCTTGTTGTTGTTGTTGTTTCCCTTTTGTTGCTCGGGTGTAGAAATCGTTGGGTTCTGGTAGTTTCCGTGATCTATAAGAGATTGTGCCAGCTCTTTAGCGCTGTCAAAAGTAACAGGCCTTGATGCTAACACACTTGACTGGATCTGGGGCGACAGTTCCCAAATATATCTCTCTATTTTCTTGCTCTCTAGAGCAACCATATCAGGGCAAAGAATTGCCATATCACAGAATCTATTAGTATAGGTTGATATGTCAGAACCAACCATTACAAGACCCTATAGTTCCTGCTCGAGTTTTTGAATTTCCCCTCGTGGACAGTACTCTCTCATCAGCATGGCCTTCAAGTTCTCCCAGCTTATCGAATTTGCCACCATTAGGGTCAGTGACTTAACGTGGCCATTCCACCAAGTTAAAGCCCTGTCAGAAAAGGTACAAGTAGCAAACTTGACCTTATTGTTCTCTGGGCAAGTGCAGATTTCAAAGACTGCTTCTGTCTTTTCGATCCACTGCCTTAAGATCATAACCCCTCCAGTTCCATTGAAATTTTTGGGTTTGGCATTCGTAAAATCCTTGTAGGTGCATTCCCGGGGGTGCCCATGGCTCTCGCCATGGTTAGAAATAGGTGCACCAGTTCCTGATCCACTAGGGAAAGGAGTATTGATGTGTGACATGGAAGCCGCTACGGCCGCCGTGACAGCTGCTTGGAACATAGCAGCGTCGAACTGAGGAGGTGGTGGTATCGGTGTTTCGTTATTATTGTTACGCCTCGGATTTCTGCGAGGAGGCATCTTTTAACTATAAGTTTATAAAGATGAAGATATTGATAAGAATTTAATAGGAAAGTTGATGAAAATGACTCATGGACTAACTCTTCATAGCCCAACAGCACGATTGAATGTAGATCTAGAACTAACAGATGATAGCATTTGGATAATAATTTCCATGAGATTAGGTACCTGTCAATATTACTGGAATTACAGATGTAACAAGTTCGGGAAAAAATGGCCTAGTAGGAGGCCTTACATCAACCATGATGGGAAAATTTTTGACAGGACTATGACCTAATCAAGACCTAACAAGTCTAAGATTTACAAAGATAGGAAATTAGACCAGAGTTTTACATAACTAGGTTATATCCAAAAGAGAAGTCGATGAGATTCTATCGGCGACGAGAACTACTAGAGTGAATTCTTGATTCCGACAGAAGGCGTTCTATGTCCCTCACACGCCTGTCAGATCTTACTTGCTGAGCTCGAAGTTCCCTGACTTCAGCTTGGGTTCCAGCAAGTTCTCTCTACAGAGCTGCATTGTGGACCAGAGTCCTTTCATAAGCAGACTCTAGTTGGCGAATGCGGACTGTGTTAACGCCAGAGTTGGCGTCAATCTCCATAACTCGGTCGATAACGGCTCGACCCTGTTCGGTGTTCCGGGAAATCCTACGAACCATGATGGGTAGGACCCTGTCAGCTGAACCTCCCTCAGTGAGGTTGTAGAAGCTTCTCTCTCCATTGTAGGGGATGGGTTGATTCTGTTCCTGACTCCATCTATTCAAGTTTGTGGCCCACAGAGGTGTGGGTCCTTGAAATGCTGGGCGAGGGTTTGGGTCATGAGCAACTGGGGGTAGATTGTTGACTTGTGGTTCTGAGTCAGAACTATCAGAAAAGCCTTCAGCTTCGTGATCATCCAAAGGAATTGGGTGATCATTCTCTGGCTCTTCTCCGAGCCATCCAGCATTGCCGTGGTTAGGGTAGTACGGGTCGTTGTAGGGATGGAATCCAGCCATGATATCTACGCGAGAAAAGGGATATAAGAAGAAATTAATAGACGTACTAACTAAGATAATTATAAGATGATCTTTATCAGTTTCTTCAATACTTGTTTAGTGCATACCAGTTATATGTACTCAGGACATGATAGACCTTCGAATAAGTGACCCTAACTCTAAGCCCACAACCAAACAAGGAACAAGAAGTAAAGCAAAGATTCACAGATTCTAAGTCTATGACGTCCTAGGTGCATATAACCTTAGTGTATCC
Source organism: Lactuca virosa (assembly GCF_052849685.1). NCBI lineage: Eukaryota > Viridiplantae > Streptophyta > Magnoliopsida > Asterales > Asteraceae > Lactuca > Lactuca virosa. The sequence goes on from NC_136427.1 coordinate 41,569,650, forward strand.
ACTCAGCAACTATTGACCTACTGATAAAGACCTTTTTAGTTTTCAGATAAGTAATTATAGTAACACAAAATACCCCTATGGTATTTCATTGTGGTAATGTTGGTAAGTTTTTTTTAGACTTGTTGCCATATCACAACCATTCTTGGGCATATGCTAATCACTCCTCGGACCAACATAGTTGATCAGGCTATGCCACTCCCAGGACTGACCATATATCCCCGAGCTTACTTGTGATATTCAACAATCGTAATACTTTTGTTTTTGTCGTTGTGACACTGATTTTAGTATGAATGCAGGCATGTATACTTAATTAAATATTTTATTATTTAAAAGTATAAACTCTTGGTCAGAGTATTTTAATCCCATTGTATTTATAGTCTGTATATCTTTTATGGGTTGATATACTCAATTCACTATAAACAAAGCTCTGATACCAATATGTCACACCCCAAAACCAAGAACGGCGGAAACGTTCAGGGGTGGAGGACGTCATGTAAAGTATCATAACAGTGCAAAGTAGTAAACAAGCAACAACATCATCCATTGCATTAAAAGTAAAGTTTTAATACATGAGTGTTCTTTCATTGTAATAATACACCAAAATATGTAAACAAAATAAAGACGAGTCTTGTCTGTGCTCCGTCTTCTCAAAACCCTGGTCATCGTACCTGTCTACTGGTGACCTGAGAATACAAGTTATTTTGAAAGTGTAGATCAGCATAAAGCTGGTGAATTCATAAGTATTATGGTGTCATTGATTCGAAAAGCTGTTATGAAAGACTTGTAAATGTTTAATGAAACATTTAGTATAAGTGTGAAAACCCTAGAAAATCCCATATTTCCTACTAGTATAAAAAGTAGTCTTCTACCAAGACCCGAATGCTTTGAAGGTTTGCATTTCTGTATCAATGAAGATTTTTCCCCTGTACAACTATTATTATAAAAATATAGTCTACCTCTTCGTTTATGTGAATGTGCCACAAAATAAAAGTAATAGGGAAAATTATATAATCATTGAAATCGTATCCTTTTGCCTTAGGATAATCACGGCGTGGAAAATCGCCGAACAGTACAACCGAGAACATCCGTCGATGAACAGGTCCCGCTGTAGCTAGCAGCCAGGTGTAGGATGGTCAGTCCCATATAGTATATATATAGTATTTCTCTCTGTATAGATATAGTATTTCTCTCTGGATAACATGTAATAGTATCTCTTCATATAGTAGTATAGACTCATGAATGAACTGACTCTTGTGTAATTCCTTGTAATAGGAATAGTAATTTGTATCCCCTAAAGTAGACCTATAATAGTTTACTGGAATGTAAATTGAATGTCCAAGTAGGTTTATACACCCTTGCTACTCAAGAGTGTTGGAACTGAAGAAAGAATGAAAGCTCTCATATCAATACATATATGATTGTATATAAGGGCTATATGGCTATACAAGGGAGTGTATGGTCAAAATGCACAACATTTATGTGTGTGCAGCCAGGATGTGTGTGCGGCCGCACACTCCCTATGAAATGTGCCAAAACGTATTTTAAGGCTTTAGGACTCATCTAGGAAGGTTTCTTACTTCATGCCTTAGCCTTATATGGAGTTTATTGCCATTTTTGGACCTAAAAAAGGTGTGTGCGGCTACACATGGTGTGTGCGGCCGCACACCCTTATGAAGATGATAAAATCGAGTTTTTCTAGTATATCATCAAGTGTTCTTAGCATATAACAAGTTATGATAAGTGTATACACGTTATAGAGGCTTGAAAGGGTTATTAAGGTCCAAAACTAGTGTGTGTTCTTGGTGTTCTTGGCTAAAAATGGATGTTTTCATGGATCAAACCAAAGGGTTTTGCTAGTTAGGGTCGTGTATCAACAAATAAAAGGAAGGATTACTACCTTTTATGAAGATCAAGATGAAGATTTGGATGATACTTGAGAGGATTTCAAGTTTTAGCTTTGAAGAAGTGGAAAAGTGTTCAAAAATGGCTAAGTGTTCTATATATAGGTGGGAGTGTGCGGTTGGGATGGGTGTGCGGCCGTATACACCTGTGTGTGGCCGTACACTCAAGTGTGCTGCCGCACACTCCATGTGTTGGAGTGTTTGGCCCGATTTTGCTTGATATGCATCGTGTTATCCCATTTCTAGGCTCCTACCTTAATTGTACTGGGTTTAGAACACTCAAATAGACCCCAAATAGTGCTAAAAGCTAGCGAAATGAGTCTATCTTTGATTAAATTGATCCAATGATCGAGATAGAAATTTCGGGTTGTCATAGGGTGGCCCTTGGCACTTGTCTGTAAGACCCAGGGAGTGGCCCCCAGACTTGACAAGAAAGACCACGTGCGGCCCGTGGCAATACAGCAAGACTATGTTTGGCACATAGCACTTTACTTGATTATGGATATGTTTGTTATGTATGGCTCATGGTTACGTATGGTATGTATGGATCGGTTGGTTTGTATGGTATGTGGTATCTGGGGAACTCACTAAGCTTCGTGCTTACGGTTTTCAGTTTTGGTTTAAGGTATTCAGTTTTCAGAAGAGGTGCTCGGATGGGTTGCAGTGCACACACCATGACAAGTTAGCCTGGGATGTTTACTCTGATAATTAAACAAGTGTTTTGGAAATGAAACTATGATTTGTCATATAAACCCTTTTAGTATGTTTGAATGACTTAATGCTATGAATCAGTAATGTTTTTAAAAGAAATTTTTGGACTCGAAATCCGGGATGTTACAAGTTGGTATCAGAGCCTTGGTTTGAGGGATTCGGGCACACTCTCGGGTGTGTGTGAACTCAAACTGAGGAAGTGGTATAAAATTTTCAAAAGGAAAAAAAACCATATTTATAAAAGGATTTTGAGGAAAGAAAAGGGTTTTAGAAAAAGAAAAAGGAACTTTGAAAAGAGAAAAGGGTGTGGTGCATGCAATCAGTCGAGCTCAAGTAAGTTATCCTAAATTACCCATACAAGTTTACGTTATGATATGATTATGAGAATTGCATGCTAGATTAGGGCTAAGGATCTAGGAGGATGCCTTATATGCCTATTGTATGTGCTTGTAGACTTGCATGCTAGTACTGACCAGTCAGTAATAGGATAGCCTGTTTAGGTTATGCCTGATTGTATGAGCCTTTGAAGTGCATGTACAGATTCCTGATTAGAGGATAGAATGATTTGATTGGAATATGATGGTTAGATTTTCTATGGTATGAATGTTGCTTGCTTTGTGCTTTGTGAGACTCTTAGTAATGTGAGCTAGCTATATTCATGAGGTAGCTAGTTGACATTACTGGGAATCTTTCAGCAGGTGAGGATTGGGTGAGTTCGGGAACCTAGGAAAGCCTAGGATGAGAGTAGTGTTGGGAGCAGTGTTAGTAATAGTGAAAGGGACTTGGTGAAGTTGAAGCAACCCTTGAGGAAAGTACGGATAGATGTGGAAGGTAGTATGGGCCCGTACTACTGGAAGCAGAGGATCCGTACTCGAGTCAAGGAGGGCCGAGATGGAACCAGGAATCTTGGATAATGCGTGAGACCTCTCGGGGTATGTTTTGATCCGAATATTTATGTGTTTATCTCCAGTATGGTGACCACGCAACAAGGAGCAGGAGGCTCAGGATCTGGATCAGGCTCGGGCTCGGGCGCGGGATCCGAGCAAGTTGATGATGGGTTACGCGAGTTCATTGCGTCTGAGATTACGAGAGGCATCCTTGAGGCGACCCCGGTCATTTTCGGGTCGATTAAGGAGGGGATCATTGAGCTGATGGAGGATCGCCTCCGAGCTTTCAGGAGTGATTTGGCGTCTGGCCAGGCGAGTACGCGCACACTGTCCTTCAAGGACTTCAGAAGGAGTGGTGCGCCGGATTTTCACGGGGTGAAGGACCCCATTGCTGCCAGGAGATGGATCGCAGACATTGAGTCTGCGCAGTTGACGAGCTTCTGCCCGGAGGGGTCGAAGGTCCGCGTTACGGCGGGATGTTTGAGAGACAGAGCTAGAGATTGGTGGGAGTCGGTTGGTGACTCATTGGGAGCCTCGGTCGTCGAGGCTATGACCTGGTCAGACTTTGTGACCAGGTTTAGGGCGGAGTTTGCGCCGGCGGTGGAGCTTCAGCAGCTGGCCAGAGAGTTCCTAGACTTGAGGCAGACGACGGAGTCGGTGGCGGAGATTACCGCCAAGTTTCGGGAGAGGGCCTTATTGGTGCCTCAGTATGCAGGGGATGTTGAAATGCAGAGGACTCGCTATCATGACATGTTGAGAGCTGATATTCGGGAGCATGTCAGCTTCTCGGCATGCCCGACCCTGGACTCTATGATTGCCAGGGCGCAGGAAAGGGAGATTGATTTGGAGCACATTGCGAAGAGGAGGTCGGATCAGACGTATACTTTGGAGGGTCCCAGGAAGAGACCCAAGACTTCAGATCAGCGATTAGTAGGTCGGCAGGTCCGAAGTCAGTGCAGCACGTGCGGGAATCCACACGAGGGAGTTTGTCGTTCTAGGGGTTCAGGCTGCTACAAGTGTGGCAGTGATGGTCACGTCAGCAGGGACTGCCCACAGGGGGCAAGCCCATTATGTTTTCACTGCAATCAGGTGGGACACAAGAAGGCCGACTGCCCGACGGTGAGGGGAGGAGCAGGGAGTGCGTCTGCCCCGACAACTTCGAGGATTACAGATGGGTGAGAGGGTAGGGCCTTTCAGTGACAGATGAGGGAGATCTGGATTACAGCAGGGAATGTTGCAGGTACGTATCTATGGCTATTTTTCGATTCTATATGTATTAGGGTTGTTCTTACCCTGGACTCAGGTAATAGTATGTATGAGTTGTCTCTCTGCTTGTATTCGGATTGTACTTTCAGAATTGTTATATGCCAATTGCATACCGGGAACTATTAGTAGCTAGTGTAGGGTCATCCCTCACTTCGGGTTCGAAGTGTCCAGTATTATCTCGATTATGACCAAAGCGGTTCAGGAGCGTTGCGTGGAGGTTGGTGGACAGAGTCCATGGAGTAGCCCTCCACCATCATTAGGGTTTGGTGGTTCTAGTCTTGGTACTTGGGATAGCTTTTGGAAGCATCAAGGGAAGTGGTCTATCACTGATGGGGTTACCCTGAGCATTAGTCATTCGGACCTTAAGGGCATTAGTTGGAGCTCAGGGGATTATCAGTATCGGGGATGCAGGAGGTGTTCATCTAGTATTCGGTAATCGTACGGTATTTGGAACGGACTAGTGATGGATCGTTGGCGACATCAAGGCGATGGTAGTTATCATGCCTTTTGTGCAAGGGAGGAAGGAATGGAAATCCTCGGGTTTTCGCGTGCAGGAAAGACTTAGCTGAAGCTAAGTGGGGGAGAAACAATCATGTTATGGGAGCAGAAGCGGTTTTGAAGCTAGGATAAGTTTCGCTCTCCTGTCAGGAAGAAAGACGGCCCAGGTGGCTGTATGAATTGAGGACAGTGTGAATTGGAAGTTTGGAAAAAAAAAACTTTCCAATTGTGAGACCTCATTCTCGAGATGTCTGGTAGCAGATCGCAGAGGAATCGGTTGGGAGTTCCAGTTGGGACATGAGTACCACTTGGGGGTACTAGATTGTGCTTGTATGCTCGACTATGGGTTAGTCGTAGCATCCACTAGCAGCCAGTCGGTGTGGAAAGGTGTTGTCAGACTACCGGATGGCCGTAGCATTCACCAGTGGTCAGATAGTAAGAAGAGTGTGGTAAGACTGCGGGGCAGTCCGTAGCAATGGTTAACAGATAGCGTCGAAGTGTGGTGCGACTGCGGTGTGGCCCATAGCAATCATATGTGAGGATAGTTAGACTGCGGTGTGGCCCGTAGCATTAGTTTAGTTAGACTGCGGTGTGGCCCGTAGCATTAGTTTAGTAAGACTGCGGTGTGGCCCGTAGCATTAGTTTAGTAAGACTGTGGTGTAGCCCGTAGCAATCATATGTGACGATAGTTAGACTACGGTGTGGCCCGTAGCATTAGTTTAGTAAGAATACGGTGTGGCCCGTAGCATTAGTTTAGTAAGACTGCGGTGTGGCCCGTAGCAATCGTATGTGAGTATAGTTAGGCTGCAGTGTGGCCCGTAGCATTGGTTGAGCAAGACTGCGGGGTGGCCCGTAGCTGTAGTTCGCTGGCAGTGCAGAAGTGTTGTAAGACTATGTGGGTGGTCGTAGCATTCACTAGTTGACAGAGCTAGTATAGTAAGACTACAGGGTGGCCCGTAGCATTCGTCGGTCCCTATTCGCTAGTGTGAATGTATCAGGTGTGTGCTTCAGTGGCAGGATTTTTCAGATAGTTAAGTTCAGGACGGAGCAGCCGCATGATGTGAATGGGCCACATTATGGTTGGGTCCGGAAGCCGTAGGTCATTGGAGACCAAGAGTGGCGTAAGACTGCGGGTAAGCCGTGGCATTCATTAGTAGCTTAGTTCGCGGAGTGTGGGCGGGGGCCTGTATCTCCGAGGTAGCATGGGGGAAACCGGTATTCCGGGTAATGGTAGATCAGTTGGGACCAGGGCGGTCTCGGATCATCCGGTAGGCGGATGGGAGTCAACATGACTACAGGCAGGAATGATGGTAAGGGTTTCGGTGTGAAAAGCCGTGAGCTGATCGGATGATGCTAAGCTGCTCATCGCGGGATCGAATGATCTCAGAGTAAAGGATTTGGCTCGGCGACGCCGTTTTTGTCTGAGCCTTAAACGTAGCAGAGAGGGATATGCTACCCGAAGGATTGTCTGAATTCTCACGATTGGGTGGAGCTTTCAGTATTGGAGCATTGTATGGGGGTTATTCCGTGAGTATTGGTATGATGACCGGCACTGGGAGTGACCGGGATTGCGGTTTCAGCAGAGGATCGGTCCTCGAAGGAAATTGGGAAGGTTGTTGCTTGTGGAAAGTGCCTTAGAAAGGCCAGTGACAGTGTAGGGTAAAAGGGTAAACCCCTTGCGAATCAAGGGTAAGTGTATTAGGAGTATCGGTATGATTACCGGTTGGATAAAAGTGTTGTACTCGAGGGTAGTAAGTAACGGGTTATTCTGAAGATGACATCTTCAAGGTTTGGATCGGATGGGCAGAGTGTGTACCTAGTGGTAAAGTGGCGACTAGATGGTAAGGTAGTTGGCCGTGGCAGACTTCGACGATGAAGTCTGGTTTAAGTGGGGGAGTGTTGTAACACCCAGAATCAGAAAGACCAAGAAAAGGAAAGAAAGGCTCTAAGTCAAGAGTCAACTCGTCGAGTCCAGGGAGGAACTCGACGAGTCGAAGCGGGATCAGGGGCATAGAGTAAGTGACCGACTCGGCGAGTCGGCTAGTGGACTCGGCGAGTCTGGTCTGGGCGAGAAAAACCCTAATACCGGGGGTTGTGCCCTATTTAAAGAACATTACATCCCTTCCCCAGCGTCTTTATTCCCCTTTTGAGATCCAGAAACCCTAAATCATGAGTGAGAGCCCTTGGAAGCAATTTAGAGCCTAGATAAGTGATTTTGGTGGAAAGGGGCTTGAAGATCAAGAGGCTTGCTGCAAAGGAGTGGTGTAGATCCGGGATCTACTTCAGTTGGAGCATATATTGGAGGTAATAAGTTGTTGCTTTGGCTTTATTGCAAATAGATCTATCTTATGTTTGAGATTTGGGGCATTTTGGGCATGATTGAGATCTATGGCGAGTTAGAGGCCTAGATCTGAGGTTGCTACCTCAGATCTAGACTTGTGATGGTCCAGAAGGTCATAAAGTTTATGTCAATAAGTTATTGGTGAAGCCCCTTTTCCTTAAACCCTAGCCCTAGAGTGTTTTGGGCCTTTAGCTCCTTGGTTTCACGTAAAGTTTGCAACTTTACGTGGGGGATAGACTGTAGAAGAGTGGATCTATGGATTGGAGCCCCTGCATGGCTCGAAAAGCCACTATATGGATTGAGAACTGTAGAGACTCGGCGAGTCACATGGGTGTACTCGACGAGTTGTATGAATATGTGCATGGGCTCGACGAGTTGGAAGAACAACTCGGCGAGTCTGTTGAAGATTGCCTAGGACTCGGCGAGTCTGTTCTTGGACTCGACGAGTCAGGTCGCAGAACCCCCAACCTCTTCTGGTTAAGACGCAGATCAGTGAGTTGAGCGGTGACTCAGTGAGTTGGACAGGATGGGACTCAGAGATCGTTGAACTCGACGAGTCCTGGGGTGACTCAGCGAGTTGGGTCGTATTCTGAGAGCTTCTGAGTTTAAGGACTCGGCGAGTCTTCGGGTTGACTCGGCGAGTCGAGTCAACTGGAAGGTTGACTCTGACCAGGACTTTGACTTTAACCAGAGTTGACTTAGTTTGACTTCTAGAGTTCAGTTTGGAACTAAGTGTTTTATTGATATTAGTAGCTCGGGGAGCTAGTGGAGCAGCGGTTCAGAGAGTGGTCGGACAGCAGCCAGAGGGTTATTAGCAAAGTCAGCAGTGCGAGGTGAGTCTCCTCACTGTTTGTATGGGTCTACGGCCACAATGCCGACCCATTTAGTTTATGTATGGTAGGAAGACCCGGGGGTTAGCCCTAGGCATTATGCATGAAAGACCAGGAGGAGGCTCCTGGCACATAGTATGTTATTATGTATGGTAGGAAGACCCGGGGGTTAGCCCTAGGCATTATGCATGAAAGACCAGGAGGAGGCTCCTGGCATATAATATGTTATTATGTATGGTAGGAAGACCCGGGGGTTAGCCCTAGGCATTATGCATGAAAGACCAGGAGGAGGCTCCAGGCACATAGTATGTTATTATGTATGGTAGGAAGACCCGGGCGTTAGCCCTAGGTAACATGTATGAAAGACCAGGAGGTGGCTCCTGGCACACTATATGTTGAGTAGCCTAGTAGAGTAGTAGGTATAGTTGTCTTTGTGATGCTTGCATGGAAGACCAGGGGGTGGCCCTTGGCACTTTTCTGTAAGACCCAGGGAATGGCCCCCAGGCTTAACAAGAAAGACCACGTGCGGCCCGTGGCAATACAGCAAGACTATGTTTGGCACATAGCACTTTACTTGATTATGGATATGTTTGTTATGTATGGCTCATGGTTACGTATGGTATGTATGGATCGGTTGGTTTGTATGGTATGTGTGATGGGTTTTGGGTAAAACAAATAAACTAGAAAACCAATTCCTAAGTTCACATGCAACCTACTTTGGATCTATGTTTTAACTATTGAACATATAACTTTGAATTGCAAACAAGAACCCTAGAGGAGAGAGGCTAATTTCGAAATTAACAAACTAGGGTTTCAGAATTACATATCTTTCAATTGTTATAGCAAACAATTGTTAATCCTCTTGAACTTGATCTTCTTGGAAGCCTAGCACCACAAATGTAATGCCTCTAATGGAATCACACCCAAGAACTAGCAAGAAGGAAACTTGAAGGAGAGAGAGAGAGTATGCAAAATCGGCCTAGGGTTTCTTCCAAGGTAGGAGTCTACCGATTTTAGGAGCTGGGAGGCTCCTTATATAGCTGAGGGATCTAGGGTTTAGGGAAAACCCTAATACTCCTTTGCTTGGGGCCTAAGCTAATCCAAAGGCCTTATCCAAAGCCCCTTGGAAGAAATCCTTAGGGTTTCCCCTATAGATTTCGTCCACCTCCTTCCAAGGAGGTTCTGGAGCCTTCCACTCAACTATTAGATAATTGCAAACTAGTCCCTACACTTTATAATTAATACTTTTAACCCCAAAATTAATTCTGATTAATTTCTGGCTAACTATTAATTAAACATAATGATTTCTAATTAATATATTAATCTTTTAACATATTAATAAATCATTTATATTAATTTATTAATCTTATAAATTAATATCTCTCCTTTCATAATTTCCTTGTCTAGTTGCTAGGTTTGAAGGCAACCCAAAAGGACTGTGCTGCTATCAATTCAAGTACATACCAATTATAGTTATGGGCTTAGACACCTAATCCAATAGTCTCCCACTTGGATAAGTCTGTAACTATAATTGCTAGTATGCCTTCTAAATTTGACCAGCAAATTGTAGCTTCCAAAAGCTGCTGCTGAACTCTGACCCAGTCAGTTACGTGTCCTTAGATAAGTGATCATATAATCCTTCGTTCTGCAAGATATCCCCAGACATAAGACATGGAACGAAATCAACCTCTTTGTCCAGAATCTATGTTTCCCGATTTCTGATTTGTGATGATGTAGGACTTCTAATTGAACACATCAATTTAGTCCTGGCTGGGCCCATCACATAAGTCAACACCAAATCATCGAGGGGCCCACAAATATCGCTTTTCCGGTTAGGGAAAAAGGAACGAGTGAACGTTGACTCATATGCTTGTATCTTTTACTCATCAAATTATACATGACAATACGTTTTATAACACCAAGTTACTGATGTGTTTTCGTATCACCAATGTATAACCGACTTTGTAAATTACAACTCATATATCTTCGTTTCAAGATTATAAGATATTATCATCTCAATATTACTCGTGATGAATTCCATGAAGTGATACTCTGAGCGCGGGTTTATCCAATACTCAAATCTCAATTTCTGAGTACTCATGAACATTGCAGCAATTCTATTGCCATGTCTATCCTCAGAGAATCTGCAATCCAATTCACGACAGTCTTAATTCACTACTTACTTCCAAAAGTACGAGCGACTGTGGAGTTTGAATAATCTTATTATTCGGGAAGTAAAACATGCAAAATATGAAACACAATAATAAACAATCGACAAAAGGCAGTAACCAAACTTATAAATAATACTTTATTATTTAATCACCAAAAGTCAATTACATTTACTTTGTTACAAGTTTCAGAACAAAACTAATCTAACTACTAAAACTAATATCATCTTTCAGTCCTATGCTCCGAGCATGCTGAATATGCTTATCCCTACTCAGACCCTTTGTGAGGGGGTCTGCTGGGTTATCTTCAGATGACACCCTCTTTACTACAAGATGGCCTTCTTCTACTCTATGTCTGATAAAATGGTACTTTCTGTCGATATGTCTGGTTTTACCATGATCTCTTGGTTCCTTTGTTAAGGCAACCGCTCCCTCATTATCGCAGAACAGTTCCATAGGCTCCTGGATGGTTGGAACACCTCCGAGATCTCCGATGAAGTTCCTTAACCAAGCTGCTTCTTTCGACGCTTCACTTGCTGCTATGTACTCTGATTCACAAGTAGAATCAGCCACCGTATCTTGCTTGGAACTTTTCCAAGTAACCGCTCCTCCATTCAGTAAAAATACCCAGCCAGATTGAGAACGGAAGTTATCTCTATCCGTTTGAAAACTGGCATCACTGTAACCATTTACTCTCAAAGTATCATTGCTACCAAGCACAAGGACCCAGTCCTTTGTCCTTCACAAATACTTGAGTATATTCTTAACCACTATCCAATGAGCTCTACCCGGGTTTCCCTGATAGCGACTGACCATGCTCAAAGCAAATGCCACATCAGGGCGAGTACATGTCATAGCGTACATGATCGATCCGACAGCGGAAGCATAAGGTACACGACTCATGTCTGCGATTTCCTCATATGTACTCGGGCATTGAGTCTTACTCAATTTGGTATTGCTCTGGATAGGTAGCTCTCCCTTCTTGGAATTTTCCATACTAAACCTCTTTAGTACCTTATCCAAGTATGTGCTCTGACTAAGTCCAATTAGTCTCTTCTTTCTATCTCTCAATATTCTAATCCCAAGAATATAGGCAGCTTCTCCAAGGTCTTTCATGGCAAAACACTTTCCAAGCCAAGACTTAACATCTTTCAAGGTTGGAACGTCGTTACCAATGAGTAATATGTCATCGACATATAACACCAGAAAAGTTACTATACTCCCACTAGCCTTGATATACACACAAAACTCATCTTCACTTCTAGAGAAACCAAACTCTTTGACTTTCTCATGGAAGCAAAGATTCCAGCTGCGAGATGCTTGTTTCAATCCATAAATGGATTTCTCAAGCTTGCACACTCTATTGGGAAACTTTGCATCAACAAAACCCTCTGGCTGATTCATGTAAACATCCTCAGCCAACTTCCCGTTAAGGAAAGCAGTCTTGACATCCATCTGCCAGATTTCATAGTCATGAAAGGCAGCTATGGCGAGCAATATCCTAATGGATTTAATCTTGGCTACTGGCGAAAAGGTCTCATCATAGTCAACCCCTAGGGTTTGAGTGAAACCTTTTGCAACCAGTCGAGCCTTGAATGTGTGCACATTTCCATCCATGTCTGTCTTCTTCTTGAAGATCCATTTGCACCCAACTGTCTAACGACCTGGTGCACTTTCAACCAAATTCCAAACTTGGTTGTCATACATGGACTTAATCTCGCTTTCCATTGCCTCTTTCCACTTGGAAGCCTCTGGGCCTGCCATTGCTTCCTTATAAGTAACTGGTTCATCTAAATTTACCAGTGTCCTATCACTGATGAATGTGTCACCATCTGAAGTAATATGAAAACCATACAACTCAGGTGGCACACTCACCCTAGTGGATCTTTGAAGAGGTAATGAGTTATCAACTGGTTCAACAGGAACTGTTTCCTCTGGTTGAGTGCTAGTGTCATATAAGGTTCCTTCATTGGCCAACTCTTGAATTTCTTCAAGGTCTATGGTGCTCCCACTGTCCTCTTTGAATATGAGCTCTCTTTCTAGAAAGAATCCTCTTCGTGCTACAAAGACCACGTTTTCACTAGGTCTGTAGAACAAATATCCAAAAGACTGCTTTGGGTAACCAATGAAAACACATTTCTCACTTCTAGCTTCTAGCTTGTCGTGAGTCTCCCGTCTTACGAAAGCTTCACAACCCCAGACTTTAATATGTGCTAACGAGGGAACTTTCCCCGTCCACATTTCGTGAGGTGTTTTGGCAACCTTCTTTGTAGGGACAAGATTGAGGATATGGGCAGCTGTCTCTAATGCATACCCCCAGAACTGAATAGGAAGCGAAGCACGACTCATCATAGAACGAACCATGTCTAACAAGGTTCGATTACGCCTCTCAGCTACACCATTTAACTGTGGTGTCCTAGGAGGAGTTAATTGTGAGACTATCCCACATTCTTTCAGATAGTCGTTGAACTCGATACTAAGATACTCCCCGCCTCTATCGGATCTAAGTACCTTTATCTTCCTGCCCAATTGATTTTCGACCTCATGCTTAAACTCTTTGAACTTTTCAAAGGTTTCCGACTTATGTTTGATTAAGTAGATATAGCCATATCTGCTATAATCATCAGTGAAAGTCACATAGAATCGATTAACATCCCTTGTAGTTGATCTGAAGGGCCCACACACATCTGTGTGTATGAGATCCAACAGACCTTCACCTCTTTCACAAGACCCTGTGAATGGTGATTTTGTCATCTTTCCCAAAAGACAAGATTCACACATATCATCTGATTTTAGGTCAAATGATTCCAACACTACATCCTTTTGGAGTTGGGCTATGCGTTTCTTGTTAATGTGTCCAAGACGACAATGCCACAAGCATGCCTTGTCTACACTATTAGACAAGTCAATATTAAATACACTATTTCCTAAGCTATCAACACAAGTCACTGTTTCATACACACCATCACAAGGTAAAGCTTCAAATACAAAAACACCATTCTTATAAACAGAAATTGAACCATTCAAATCATTAAAAGAATATTTAAAACCTTGTCTGAACAATGCATGAAATGAAATAATGTTTCTCGTCATCTCAGACGAATAGCAACAATTTAATAAATCTAATCTAACATCATTACTAAGCAAAAGTTGATAAACTCCGATCTTGGTCACTGGTGAAGACTTCTTGTTTCCCATGATCAAGTTTATCCTTCCTCGCTCTATCTCCTCACTTTCTTTTAGCCCCTGTAAATCAGAACAGATGTGAAAACCACATCCTGTATCAAGGACCCCATGAACGAGAAGATAATGAGTTATTAGAAGAAATAGTGTAAATACCTGCTGAAGATGGCTTCACTTTGCCATCTTTGATATCCTGCAGATATTTTGGGCAGCTTCTCTTCTAGTGCCCTTTGTCATTGCAATAAAAGCAATCTGCATCTTTTGGATCAGAAACATGGGGAATGGTAGCATTGGGCTTAGCCTTTGGGCCATTACTAGATGACCCAGCTTGAGCCTTGTTCTTCCAGTTTTGCTTAGGAGGACCTTTACTCTTTTTCCCCTTTCCCTGTCCAATAGCCAAGACAGAGGCACTTGCAGGAGTGGGGGCTATACTTTTACCCTTCATCCCTGCTTCAGTTGTCTGCAACAAGTTGTGCAATTGGGCCAGTGTCTACTCAGTGTTGTTCAAATGGTAAGTTAGAATAAACTGACCATAACAATCAGGTAATGAGTTCAAGACCATGTCAATGGCCAATTCCTCATCAAAGTGAATGTTGAGCTTGACCAAACGCTCTATGTAGCCTTGCATTCTTTGCACATGAGACACAACCGACTCCCCTTCTTTCATCTTGCAAGCCATGAGTGACTTGACTACTTCAAACTTTTCTTGACGAGCTCGCTTATGGTACTTTTCCATAAGGTCCTTGTTCATCTCAAAGGGCCAGTAGTCCTCATAGTACCTCTGCAGTTCTGGGGACATGGTTGCGACCATGATGCATGCCACTTTGGTAGCATCATCATAATGTTTCTTGTAGGCAGCATATTCTTCAGGAGTAGCTTTAGACTCATCAAGCTCTTTGAGCTCCTTTTCAAGGACATATTCTTTGTCCTCAAATCGAAGCGCCATCTTGATGTTACGCATCCAATCGTTATAGTTAGAGCCATCCATAACGACTTTGGAGCAAATGTTGAGCAAAGAGAAGTTGTGGTTGGAGGATGATGAAGCAGAAGTGTTTCCAGGAGTAGACATCTGAAAAGAAAGAAAATTTTAGTTAGATCTCAAGATACCTCAATATAAAAACCAAAAGATATAATATTAAGGTTAGGATCCAACTATGAAGATTCACAACTTAGAAATGGGATGCCGAGATCCAAGTGTAAATTTCATAAAGGTAGGTGAATGACGATTCACCAATTCCACCATTAGACGAAATAAACGAAGTGAAATTCCTAATTCTTTTGAGATACATTGAAACTATTCAATGGCATGTTTTAATCTCAGATTTTGCTCTTCTATTTGTGACTGGGATGCCGAGGATCACAAACAAGATGTGAATAACCATGCAAATGTGCTTGGTAACCTCATTATCTTTATCGTTAACTATTGATGTGCTGGTAAACCACACACGCTCCATCAAAATGACAATTATGAGATACCCATTACTACTCTTTATTAGTGCCTTTTAGTGTGCCGGTTAACCACACACGCTCCACTAACGACCAATAAAGCATAATGTTCAATTTCATGGATTAGCATACTTTTCACATTTTTCCTAAAGTAACTAGAGTTGGGATTTTGTAAAATAATGTTCTAGTACTTTCTTTAATAACATTATACTTTTAATGAGATGTAGTTGTCCTATCAAACCCGTTCTGCTAACGACCCTCCACTAATCAAGGAAGCGGTGGGTGAGAGTGGATACCCATTCAACTACCATTTTATAGGCAGTTTCCTTATACCCCCCTTATAGACTAGCTTCGTGAATGAGGCATACTAGCGATTTGACTGACCATATTCTTATACATATATAATATTAAACTTTTAATTATAATACATATATAAGGTGTGTTTTAAACTTTTTAAAACTTTAAGGTTTATATAAATTTCGAAAAATTAAACTATTAATTTAAATTTAAAATAAACCAAATAACTAGATTTAATAATTATCTATTAATTAACTTTTAATTAATTTATTAAATCTTGTAAGGATTATCTAATAAAATTAAACAATTAATTTAATCCTAATCCTTATCCCTTCTAGATTTCGAAAATATGGGGATAGGATAATTTCCTTATTTTTCTCAATTCTCTAATAAGGCAACTATTATCCAAAATAAAGAAACCCTAAAAAGACTAGCATATTTCGAAATTCAAGGGAGGAGGCTAGGGTTTTCCAAAACCCTAACCCTAATTTCGATTAGGGTTCATGGAGGCTAGGGTTTTTTGAAAAACCCTTTGAACCAAAAACCCTAAAAACGAAAATTTTGGCCTTTAGGGTTTAATGGCTATAAACCCAAATTTTCAATTCAACTATTAAAGCAATTCAATTTAAAACAAACAATGGCTCTGATACCACTGATGGGTTTTGGGTAAAACAAATAAACTAGAAAACCAATTCCTAAGTTCACATGCAACCTACTTTGGATCTATGTTTTAACTATTGAACATATAACTTTGAATTGCAAACAAGAACCCTAGAGGAGAGAGGCTAATTTCGAAATTAACAAACTAGGGTTTCAGAATTACATATCTTTCAATTGTTATAGCAAACAATTGTTAATCCTCTTGAACTTGATCTTCTTGGAAGCCTAGCACCACAAATGTAATGCCTCTAATGGAATCACACCCAAGAACTAGCAAGAAGGAAACTTGAAGGAGAGAGAGAGAGTATGCAAAATCGGCCTAGGGTTTCTTCCAAGGTAGGAGTCTACCGATTTTAGGAGCTGGGAGGCTCCTTATATAGCTGAGGGACCTAGGGTTTAGGGAAAACCCTAATACTCCTTTGCTTGGGGCCTAAGCTAATCCAAAGGCCTTATCCAAAGCCCCTTGGACGAAATCCTTAGGGTTTCCCCTATAGATTTCGTCCACCTCCTTCCAAGGAGGTTCTGGAGCCTTCCACTCAACTATTAGATAATTGCAAACTAGTCCCTGCACTTTATAATTAATACTTTTAACCCCAAAATTAATCCTGATTAATTTCTGGCTAACTATTAATTAAACATAATGATTTCTAATTAATATATTAATCTTTTAACATATTAATAAATCATTTATATTAATTTATTAATCTTATAAATTAATATCTCTCCTTTCATAATTTCCTTGTCTAGTTGCTAGGTTTGAGGGCAACCCAAAAGGACTGTGCTGCTATCAATTCAAGTACATACCAATTATAGTTATGGGCTTAGACACCTAATCCAACAATGTGGTATCTGGGGAACTCACTAAGCTTCGTGCTTACGGTTTTCAGTTTTGGTTTCAGGTATTCAGTTTTCAGAAGAGGAGCTCGGAAGGGTTGCAGTGCACACACCATGACAAGTTAGCCTGGGATGTTTACTCTGATAATTAAACAAATGTTTTGGAAATGAAACTATGATTTGTCATATAAACCCTTTTAGTATGTTTGAATGACTTAATGCTATGAATCAGTAATGTTTTTAAAAGAAATTTTTGGACTCGAAATCCGGGATGTTACAAGTTGGTATCAGAGCCTTGGTTTGAGGGATTCGGGCACACTCTCGGGTGTGTCTGAACTCAAACTGAGGAAGTGATATAAAATTTTCAAAAGGAAAAAAAACCATATTTATAAAAGGATTTTGAGGAAAGAAAAGGGTTTTAGAAAAAGAAAAAGGAACTTTGAAAAGAGAAAAGGGTGTGGTGCATGCAATCAGCCGAGCTCAAGTAAGTTCTCCCAAATTACCCATACAAGTTTATGTTATGATATGATTATGAGAATTGCATGCTAGATTAGGGCTAAGGATCTAGGAGGATGCCTTATATGCTTATTGTATGTGCTTGTACACTTGCATGCTAGTACTGACCAGTCAGTAATAGGATAGCCTGTTTCGGTTATGCCTGATTGTATGAGGCTTTGAAGTGCATGTACAGATTCCTGATTAGAGGATATAATGATTTGATTGGAATATGATGGTTAGATTTTCTATGGTCTGAATGCTGCTTGCTTTGTGCTTTGTGAGACTCTTAGTAATGTGAGCTAGCTATATTCATGAGGTAGCTAGTTGACATTACTGGGAATCTTTCAGCAGCTGAGGACTGGGTGAGTTCGGGAACCTAGGAAAGCCTAGGATGAGAGTAGTGCTGGTAGCAGTGTTAGTAGTAGTGAAAGGGACTTGGTGAAGTTGAAGCAACCCTTGAGGAAAGTATGGATAGATGTGGAAGGTAGTATGGGCCCGTACTACTGGAAGCAGAGGATCCGTACTCGAGTCAAGGAGGGCCGATATGGAACCAGGAATCTTGGATAATGTGTGAGACCTCTCGTGGTATGTTTTGATCCGGACATTTATGTGTTTATCTCCAGTATGGTGACCACGCGACAAGGAGCAGGAGGCTCAGGATCTGGATCAGGATCAGGCTCGGGCGCGGGATCCGAGCAAGTTGATGATGGGTTACGCGAGTTCATCACGTCTGAGATTACGAGAGGCATCCTTGAGGTGACCCCGGTCATTTTCGGGTCGATCAAGGAGGGGATCATTGAGCTGATGGAGGATCGCCTCCGAGCTTTCAGGAGTGATTTGACATCTGGCCAGGCGAGTACGCGCACACTGTCCTTCAAGGACTTCAGAAGGAGTGGTGCGCCGGATTTTCACGGGGTGAAGGACCCCATTGCTGCCAGGAGATGGATCGCAGACATTGAGTCTGCGCAGTTGACGAGCTTCTGCCCGGAGGGGTCGAAGGTCCGCTTTGCGGCGGGATGTTTGAGAGACAGAGCTAGAGATTGGTGGGAGTCGGTTGGTGACTCATTGGGAGCCTCGGTCGTCGAGGCTATGACATGGTCAGACTTTGTGACGAGGTTTAGGGCGGAGTTTGCGCCGACGGTGGAGCTTCAGCAGCTGGCCAGAGAGTTCCTAGACATGAGGCAGACGACGGAGTCGGTGGCGGAGATTACCGCCAAGTTTTGAGAGAGGGCCTTATTGGTGCCTCAGTATGCAGGGGATGATGAGATGCAAAGGACCCGCTATCATGACATGTTGAGAGCTGATATTCGGGAGCATGTCAGCTTCTCGGCATGCCCGACCCTGGACTCTATGATTGCCAGGGCGCGGGAAAGGGAGATTGATTTGGAGCACATTGCGAAGAGGAGGTCGGATCAGACGTATACTTTGGAGGGTCCCGAGAAGAGACCCAAGACTTCAGATCAGCGATTAGTAGGTCGGCAGGTCCGAAGTCAGTGCAGCACGTGCGGGAAACCACACGAGGGAGTTTGTCGTTCCAGGGGTTTAGGCTGCTACAAGTGTGGCAGTAATGGTCACGTCAGCAGGGACTGCCCATAGGGGACAAGCCCATTATGTTTTCACTGCAATCAGGTGGGACACAAGAAGGCCGACTGCCCGACGGTGAGGGGAGGAGCAGGGAGTGCGTCTGCCCCGACAACTTCGAGGATTACGGATGAGTGAGAGGGTAGGGCCTTGCAGTGACAGATGGGGGAGATCTGGATTACAGCAGGGAATGTTGCAGGTACGTATCTAACTGCCCTTGAACAAATCTCTGATCCTTTTAATAAAATATTCAGATCTCCCCCACTCAGGGTTCCAACCATCTCCATAGGCATACCAACAATCTACTCCGTAGACTGTTTCACCAGGTATATCACACTTGACTCTTGAAACGAACCACACAATTATTTAATGATCTTCCCAATGGAATCCAAGCAACTCCAAATATCCCGCATCTCATACAAAACCTCATAATCCTCCCAATGTGATTGCCTCTAGTCATCTTGAATACCTTAGACCGACACACCGCCAGATACCCCGACTATTCCGAAACAGTCCTAACTCTTAATCTGGAAATAATGCACTATCACGCACATAGTCTCTGATTCCTCGACCAGCCTCCCATCGCGGGAAATTATAAAAGCAAGAGACCTCACTCTCACAGTCGATACACAACGTTGAAAACGAGGGCCACCGCCCCGATGTACTCCTCTTGATTGTCTGGATCTGCTGCTAAAAACATGCCTCACACACAAAGGCACCTTTCTAGTCTCTCCCATCTCAGTATCACTAATGACTCTCTCATGGTATAAGAAATGCCTCGCAGCAACATACTGCCCAAATACTCTGACGGAAAGGTTGCAACCCTGTGCTACCCACGGGGCATGCCTCCAATCTTTGAAACCGGAACTCGCTATCTCTTTTGCTTCTCCCATGAAATGACGACAACTCAACTTTTGTCACAGAAGGTGATGTCTCATCTATCGGTCGAGTGCTCAACTCGGACCGTGATCCTATAATAAGCATCATCTCTACTCATTCCTAAGTCTTGCAATTCTAACTGGCACCTCCAAAAATCTCTCGGAAACTAACCCGATTTCCCTCTCAAGGTATGCTCCATTGAAACTCGTTCGACTTGGCCCTCTGGCCCCACACTCTATCATATTTGCTCTCAGTCTGATCAATCACAACGAAAAATGTAACATCCCAAGTTTTGTCAATTGTAGTCCCTGGGGATGGAAGGGTAAAGTCACGAAGAGCCTAAGGACTAAATTATAAGTTTGGGACCAGGAAGAGTACGCTGCGCGTACATAAGGGTACGCTGAGCGTACTTGGGCACGCCCTAGTACGTTGGGCGTACACTTGTGTACCCTGGGCGTACTCATAACAGGAGGAAGCCCTAATAACTCGGGTTGGGGACTATATAAACATCCTTATGGTTCATTTCCTCTCATCACTCTTAGCCTCCATCCTCCAGAAACATCCCAAACCCTAGTTCTTGTGTGAGAGTGTGAGTTGGTGGCTATTTTGAGCTCTTGGAGGTGAAGGCATTGCACCAAGAAGTTGGAGAAGAAGATTGGCTCGTAGATCTGAAGTTGGTTTGTGTCTTAGAAGCTCCAGAAGGTAAAAAGCTTCAAACTTTATGCTTGTATATCACAGATCTAGCCATTCTAGCATTTTGGAACCATTTCTTGTCCCAAAAGTCCCAAAATGGTGTATGTTATGATTTGGACGAGATGAGCTGTCCTTTCAGACTCTTAATGGGATGTTGAGTGATAAAAATGAGGTCCTAATGGCCTGAGAGGTCCCATGCAAGTAGTAGAAAGGTCTTAATGGATTAAGACCTTGGATTAAGAACTTTCTGGACGTCCAAAGTGATAAAGTTAGAGACTTTATGAGTCCTGGGCATATTTGGTCGATGGATATGAAGTTTGGGCATAAGTGCTTAAGCCATTAAGCACTTGTGAGGATTTTTGTGAAACTCGCGTACGCCCCGCGTAGGAAGCAATACGCCCCGCGTACCGGGTCAATGGTCCCGTTTTCCAGTCAACATGAATCGGAGTACGCCCCGCGTACCAGAGGAGTACGCCCAGCGTACTACCTCTGTTGGGCTTTTGTTATTTGGGCTTCGAGTATTGGGCTGTTTAAGGACTATTTGGACTTGGGCCTTTGCTGGACTCTCTGAATAATTGGGATTGGGCCAAGTTTAGATAATGGATCTTGGGATTAAGCCCAATTAGGAAGTTGGGCCCAATTTGGTAAATTGGGCCAATATTGGGCCTTACACATATGGACTTGTAGTTCATGGAATTGATATTGGGCCTTGGCCCAAATGAAAGAAAAGGCAAATTGGACTAATATTATTTGTGGGATTCTTGTTCAAGATTAATATTCCTATTTTGACTTATTACTCGCTGTTTTGGATAGTTCGGGATTTTCGGCGAGTTGGTGATTCGGGAGTTTGATTCTTCACTTCAGATCGGCTTTGCAAGGTGAGTTATCCTCACTATATCAACAAGGTCTACGGCACCAAGGCCGACCCTTTTATCGGATTTGTATCCAGGTATTGAATGATATGTTTATTGATCTGTTAGATCTGCGTCTTGGTAGTTAGGACAGTATTATGTTAGTGACCTGGTTTAGGTCGGTATCCTAGTATATAGGATGATGCTATGTTAGTGACCTGGTTTAGGTCGGTATCCTGGTATATAGGATTATGCTATGCTATATGATCTGTTAGATCAGTTGTTTGTCTATAGACTGTTATGTGATTATTTGTTATATGTACACATGGTTGCTTTGATTGGGGGTTGGGTTGAGGCGGGTCCTGCTTCGTGCTGTAGGCCAACATACCCAGGGCGGACCGGATAGACTGCAGACCCAGGAGGGCACATATTCAGGCCGAAGGCCCGGCGAGCGGTCCGGATAGGTTGAAGGCCCCGAGAGGGCGGTCCAGACGTGCCGAGGCTCGAAGAGTGGGGCAGATAGACTGAAGGCCCGGTGCGGGCGGACCAGTCATACTGTAGACTCAGAGAGTGGATCAAGTGGACTGAAGGCCCGGTGCGGGCGGACCAGACACACTGTAGACTCGATATGCATGGCTGTTTTGTATTGTTGATATGATATGTTATGGTTATATGAGGTTGGTATTTTGGGGGTAACTCACTAAGCTTTCGGGCTTACAGTTTCAGTTTATTGTTTCAGGTTCAGCGGATGGCCGCGGGAAGGCGAAGGCGAAGGCGAAGGCGAAGGCGTGACCGTACACTTCCTTGATTGATGATTATGATTTCTAGGAACTCTGATTTATAAACTATTTTGAAAACAAATTGTAATCATTGAATGGTTTCAAACGATTTAAAAAGTTTTAAATTGGCTCGAATTTTATGGGTGTTATAGAAAAACTGATAAACTCTGAAGCATAATCACCACGAACCATAGTACTTGAACCATGTTATCACCTCTCAATCTGCCACGAATCATGGTACCCGAACCATGTTATCACTTCTCAATATGCCATGAATCATGGTACCCGAACCATGTTATCACCTCTTAATTCGCTACTTAGAACCTCTGGAATTCTCCCTGTTTCGAGTACAGGTCCTCTGCTTTCAGTAGTACGAGCCCATACTACCTGCCACATCTACCCATACTTTCCACACGGATCGTCCCAGATTTCCTAAGTAGCAGCTTAACCATTCTCGATCACCAATCCCGATATACTCGGTCGCTACCCAACGAATACTCTCCTCTATCAGCATACTCTTCTGACTATAAACACTCCCTAGCTCTTCCTAGGTTCTCACACTTCTCTGCCATCAGCTGCTAAAGAACTTCTTATGATGCCAGCCATCTACCTCCTGAATATCGTCAAATTCACTTAGTAGCTGACTCCCATCATGAAGAGTTCCACGAAGCACATAGCAAGCAACATTCGAGCGTCAAACAATCTCCACCAACACGTAAAACCACTCTAGGTTACAACTCTACTTGCTCTACTTGCTCTCAAAAGGCATAACTAAACTCAGGCTACCTCGCCTCTCATGGTATCTAATTACTCTTCTCAGCAGACGCCTCAATGCTCATCTAGGTATCTCTCCTAGATTATCTTGCGACTCAGAACTCCCTCTCTAAGTGATTCCTGCTAGATACTCTTACTCAACACATACTCAAGGCACATAACAGATAACGACAATCCCTAGGCTAAGGTATCACAAATCAGGAAACTCTAGCCCTAATATATGAAATACCTAGCCTATCTTCTAGTATGCATCACTAATATCTCAATAATAACTCATAACACAAATAAATAAGTAAGGGTATCTTGGGAAATCACCGTTCGGGCTCTGGCTGATTGTACACACTGCTTCTTCTTGTTTTTCTCTTAGAACTCTTACTCGTTTCAGAAAATCTTTTCTTTTGAAAACTTTTCTCAAATCCTCCGTTTGAGTCAAGACACACCCGAAGGTGCATCCGAATATCTCAAACCAAGGCTCTGATACCAACTTGTAACACCGTAAAATTTAAAACAAATTTTTCATTTCAAAACACAAATAAACATATGTCACATTTCCTCAAAATCACTAGTAACAAATTATTAACACATTTTTATTTAAAATTGTTTATCACAAATCCAGGATCCTCCAAACATAACTCTTTCTCTTGTGTGTACAATCGAGCCGGCGCCTTCCCGATATCATGAAAAGTACATGAAACACATATCACATACCACGGGAAGCACGAAGCTTAGTGGGTTTCCCCAAAATACCACACACATCTCAGTAGCCTCTCATGGCTATACTCAGATAAGACCCTCCGGTCAATGTGTCTCAGTGGGACCCTCTGGTCCCATAACTCGGGTGGACCCTCCGGTCCTAACTGAGGAAGCTCATAATAATAATACTCAACATAAATCACAAAGACATATTGCAGAATATCACAATACACAGATAAGCACATAAGACATCTCAGTCGCACAAAGATACTACACATGGTAAGTATAGTGAGAAGACTCACTTCGAAAGCTAACAAGTAATAATCTCGCGCATGAAAATCTGGAACTAGCCTCCACCTATCACATAGGATAAATATCTCTAATGAATACTCTATCCGTACTCAATACCAAAAGGTTTCCCTCTCTTTCTCTTTCTAACTCTTGGATTGGGTAAAAGGCCATTTTACCCCTCCATGGTCTCCATTACTCATGTATGACCAAACCCTAAAGTCAACAGAAGTCAAACTCGAGTCAACAGTCCATGTTTGACCCGACTCGTCGAGTGCATCTATGTGACTCGTCGAGTCCCCTTGTTTCTTCTGTCATATCGCGAAAGTCCACCTTGACTCGTCGAGTTGTCTCGCCAACTCGCCGAGTCACCCATGTCCAGACTCATCGGGGAAAAACCCCAGCCGACTCGTCGAGTCAGCTCATAGACTCGACGAGTCCCTTCAATCTGATTTCTCATTCAGACGATTCAAAGTAGCTCTACTACTCCAAACACTAGATCTAGCATCCCAAGACTCCATTGTCACGTAAAGCTTCAATCTTTATGTTCATGCATGGTAGTTTTGCTCCAACATACCAAAACATGCTCTCACAATGTGTTAAGCACAATATCCTTCATATGGGTGAATAAAGTTGGGACCTTTGGACTCTAGGGACCTCACAAGGCCCAGATCTGAGGTCTAAACCTCAAGAAAACTCTGTAAGCTCGAAATCCTAAATAAAGGTGGCATAAACCCTAACCTTCCAAAATCAAGAGATCTAACCATAAGAAAGATAAAGGAATGAAATTTTCACCTTTTACAGAAGCTCTTGGATGACAAGCAACAGATCTAACAGCCTCTTCTCGTTCCTTGCTTGAATTCCTTCTCTTCCCCTCCAAAGATGCACCAAAATACTCAATATAAGCTCAACATTCTCTCTTTTAGCTCAAAAAGGCGACTAGGGTTTCTCTCAGTGAAGTTGGGCAACTCATGAGCCGCAAATGACGCTATAAGTTCCCTTATATAGTCCCCAAACCTGGAGATTTAAGGTTTCACTACACAGCACCTACTCGGCGAGTCGACTCTCCGACTCGTCGAGTCCGCTCATTAAACCCACGCAGTTAACTCGACCCTACTCGGCGAGTTGGACTCACAACTCGTCGAGTCACTCAATAAACCCCTAAATAAACACACCATTAATATACCTAGGATTCCGGATGTTACAATTCTCCCCCACTTGATTTAGACCAGGTGGGTGGCTGCCTTCGGATCTCTAGAGAGGCGTATGTGTGGTCGCTATCTCGTTGCCGCCGCTATCTACTGCCGCTACGCCGCCGTGGCTGCCATTTCTGCCTTATTCCGCCACCACTAGCCACCATGAGTGGTGGCTGTGGGTGTATTTATGGGTGTGTGTTCATGTGTTATTGCTTTTTCCGGTGGTTATGAGATTGTATGTGTGTTTGGGGATGTTGTGTCGCCGGAAAGCAAGAGCACCACCATGGCAGCCAACCATGGTGGTTGCCACCAATTATAGCTTTTCTGCCACCGTGTACCACCACCGGCCAGCACTAGGGTGGCTGTGTGTGTATGTGTGTTTATGTTAGTGTGTGTGTGTGTGTGTGTGTGTTATTGAGATTCGGGTTGTAAAATGTAATTGGCAAAAAGAATAATGAAAGAAACTCAAAACCACCAACGTAAGGTGGTGGTTGCCGCCGTGAGCCGCCATTGACCGCCACTACCCGAGGTGGTAGTGGGTGGTGTCCCACTAGCAAAATCCTAATGGGCTTAAGGACTTGGTTTTGGGCCTATTGGGCTATGAATGGGTTGGAAACCCTAATTAGGGTTTAGAAAACCCTAATATTGGATATTTGGATTTGGGACTTATCGGGACCGCATCGGAAATTATTTAATGAACTTAAAATATTAATTAATAATAATTGCAAATTAACCTAAGACCATGTGGGACTTAATGGATTAAGTCCTTGAGGGGTTAATTAGGGACACTTAACCCTAATCGTCATTTTATGTGAAAAACTCTAATTGGGTTTGGATGCTTGTTGGGCCACTTATTGGACTAAGCTGCTGTAGGGCTTAATGGGCCAATTGGGAACATGTTATGGACTAAGGAAATCATTGGGCCTTAGGATAGGACCAATTAGAAAGGCTTGGGCCCAATTTGTAAAATTGGGCCATAAGTGGGCCATAATTGAGTCTTGAGGACTATTAGCTATTGGACCATCAGAATGCCAATCATTTGGACTGGAATAAGTGGTTGGGCCTTAAGATAAGCCTATATAGAGGTTTGGGCCTAGTTTGGAAAATTGGGCCATGTGTTGGGCTTTGGTCCATGGTTTGGCTGTTGAGCTTTGAATTGAATAAAGCTGAGTTAGGGTAATGTAGTCTTTTACCCCAAGTATAGAGTTGTGGTTATGTGTTGGAACCCAATTATTAATTGGGTATTGTTTGATGTTGACAGTTCGGGAATCTGTCAACCAGCAAGGGGAGTTTTATCTGCGGGGCTTCAGCAGTGCCAGGTGAGTCTTCTCACCATACCAATGGGTCTAAGGCACCAAGGCCGGCCCATGTTATGTTATGTGGTACACTAGCTGTAGTAGGGATATGTGGTATGATAGATATCTTTATGCTAAATGGTATGCTAGTGATTATATGCTATGTGATATGCTAATTGTCTTTGTGATACTTGCATGGAAGACCCCGGGGGAGCCCGTGGCAATTGGATGTAAGACCATGTGGGGTAGCCCATGGCATTCCTAGGTAAAGACCATGTGGGGTAGCCCATGGCACTATGGTATAAGACCCTGGGGGGAGCCCACGACATCCTTACATGTTTATGTTTGTATTATGTGTAGATATTTCTGTGATATATGACATGTTATGTGATTATGTGTGTTATTGCATGGAAGACCCCGGGGGGAGCCCGTGGCAATTGGATGTAAGACCATGTGGGGTAGCCCATGGCATTCCTAGGTAAAGACCATGTGGGGCAGTCCATGGCACGTTGGATGTAAGACCATGTGGGGTAGCCCATGACATTCCTAGGTTTATTTATGCATGGATTATGTGCTATAGGTAGTTTTTATAGCTAACAGGATATGTGATATGTGGATTGTATGTGTGGTATGCTCTGGGAAACTCACTAAGCTTCGTGCTTACAGTTTTGTTTATGGGTTTCAGGTATCATCGATTTGGTACAGAAGGGCTCGGATTGATCGTAGTGCACACACCTATGATTTTCGCAATGAATGATTTTGGGATAAACTCTGATAAATATTTTACTTAATGATGATTTGAAATGTTCGAAATAAATGGTATCAATGCTTTAGCTACATTTAAAAATGAAATTTTTACTCTTGATTTTTGGGTCGTTACAAATTGTAACATCCCGTTTATTAAATAAATAAAAAGATAAAATTAATAATTATCTAATTTCCATAAAGCCGTAATAAATTATCAGTATTAGCCATGGGAAGTTAATGATATATTTTCGGAATTTTGGGATCTATATAGAACATTTGGACTTGATATGTGAAGAATTTTAGATCCTGGGGGCTGTTGGGTAAGTTTGGGAGTTAAATTGAAAAAGATCTTGTAGGGAGGGACTAATCTTGGAAAAATGGAATAAGTTTGAATGAGACAAGGGTTGAACCCGGTGCCCCATTTTTCCCCCTCGTTTTCTTGATGCAGCCCTAAACCTAGTTTCACTTTCATTAGCCGCCACCATCTTGGAAGCCATCTCAGCCGCCGTTGCAGTATCGAGCCAGATCGCTATTCCTCCACCTGCTACCTTGCTGTCGGCGCCTCCACAACAGCTCCTACCATCGGATGTCGTGTGCAGTCGGGAAAAAACCACCGAGACTGAAGATGGAAGCCGTGAACTTCGATGTGGGGGTCGGGATCGACCGAGAACCTCTCGGTAAGTCTAACTGCTACCCACCTTCCCTCTCTTTCGTTCGTTTCTGTGGGTAGGACGTTGGAAACGTCGTTACTATCGCCGGTGGCCCTTGGGCCGCTGTTTTCGTCTATTTCCAATGACGTTAGCCGCCTACGAGGTGGCTGGGTGTAAGGGTATTCGAGTATGCATAATATTTTCAGTATTAGTGTTGTTGGATGTCTAATATTTGGCCGGAAAACCCACCACCACCACCGTTTGCTGCCGCCTGCCAACGCGTGGGTGGCTGTGTGTGTGTCCTTAGGTGTGTGTGAGTGCGTTTCCTCTATGTTGAGATGTTGATTGGGTGTTTTGGCTGTGTAACACCCAAAAGCAGGTATGACCTCTTAGCCCTTGAAGTATCTTGATATTGGCATAAGAAACCCTTAAGTACGTTGGGCGTACTTAAGAGTACGCTTAGCGTACTTGGTGAGGAGGAACGCGGAGGAGCAGCACGTACGCTGGGCGTACCAGGAGTACGCCGGGCGTACGTGCCAGCTTGTTCAAACCCTAAAAATCGGACTTGAGCCCTATATAAACATCCTTAACTCCTTTGGACCTCATCTTTAACAGCCTCCTTCACCTTCAAACGTCCCTAAAAACCCTAATATCATTTGTGAGTGTAGCTTGAGCTTAAGAGTGCATTGGTGGTTCTTTTTGTGTTCATCCAAGAAGAAGTTGTCAAGGAAGCTAGGAGTGTCATTTGGCTTCAAGGATCCGACCATTTTCGACCTTGAGGAGCTTCTGGAGGTAAAAAGCTTGGACCTTTCCTTCTTAATATCTAGATCTAGCTAGGTTTTTCTAGTTTGTCCCCTTTTTGGTTGAGTTTGAACGTCCTTTGTGAGTTAAGCAACTCCAGGAGATGGGAAAGACAGATCTGAGGTCCTTTGGTCCTTTAGTATCATAAAAATGGAAGCTTGATGGGAGATTTGGCCTCATGCATGGGTTAGAGACCTTGGAAAGGTCTTAATGGAGAAGTTGTGTGTGTATGAGACATGCAAAGGCATAAAGTTGGCAACTTTATGCCTTAGGACATCTTTTCAGACCTAGATCTGGCTTTTGGACGTAAAGGACAAGAGTATTAAGCTCTTAATGGAGAAAGTGCTCAAACGGGTGTACGTTGGGCATAATCCAGTGTACGCCGCGCGTAGTCCCATGTTCCAGTACGCTGCGCGTACCAGGATGGTACGCCGAGCGTACGTAATGCAAATGGGTCGAATTTGTTTTGGGCCCTTAGGCTAATTGGGCCTCATTTGATTATTGGGCCTGGTGCATTCTGGGAATTATGGGTCATATCATCTGTTTTGGGCCATGGACATATTGATTGGGACTTATTGGGCCAAGAGGCCCATTAAGGATTTTGGACTTAGACTTTGGGCCCAATAGTAAGGGATGGATAATTGGGCCTTATAGAAGGGTTTGGAGTTTGGGTTTCCCTTGATTAATTAAAGTCCTAACATTGTCTAATATTATTATTCAGCACGGGAGGTTACGGATTGTTAGGAGATCGACTTTTGTATTCAGCAAACAGAGGTGAGTCTCCTCACCATACCAATGGGTCTAAGGCACCAAGGCCGGCCCATTATATGATGTGTAGTGTCCTAGCTGAGATTGTATTATGTGACTTCTTAGTTGGTATGAGCTAGGAAGTATGCTATTGATATATGTGGTACTTGTATGGAAGACCATGGGAGAGCCCATGGCACTTGGATGTAAGACCATGTGGAGAGCCCATGGCTTTCCTATCAAAGACCATGGGAGAGCCCATGACACTTAGGTGTAAGACCATGTGGAGATCCCATGGCATCCTAGAGTAGGACCCTGGGGACGAGCCCACGACATCCCTATCTGTTGTACGCATGGCTTATGTGATATGTGTGTAGCTTTGATTAGCTATCAGGATATGTGTATGTGTATTGTGTGTGGTATGCTCTGGGGAAACTCACTAAGCATTAGCTTACAGTTTGTGGATTTGTTTCAGGTACATCGGAGCCCAAGGGCAAGGGCAAGGCTTGATGGCGCGGCGTGCACTCTCTCACCGATATTTTATGGGACACTCTGATGTTTTTGAATAAAGTTGTAATGAATGTGGATTTGAAAACAATCTGTTTTGGGATTTCATGGTTAATGGAAATATGTTTGACTAATTAAAAATGAAAAAATATATATATATATATAGTCTTTTGAAAATTTGGGTCGTTACAAGTTGGTATCAGAGCCTTGGTTTGAGAGACTCGGGCACACCCTCGGGTGTGTCAGGACTCAAACTAAGGGAATGGTAAAATTGTTTTTAAAAGGTAACATAAAAAGGATGTTTTTTAAAGAAATGAAAAGATGGGAGTGCAACGCGCATGATCAGCCGAGCCAAGTAAGTAGTTCCCCAATATGTTAGTCATGCTATACTGATCTGTGAGCTTTGTTGATTATATGGAACTTGCTATGTGTATGTTTTTAAAATTGTATACGGTTAGAAGCTTATAGCCTCAGAATGACTGATTTGGCCTTATTTTCTGTTCCTTGTTTGGTTGTGGTCCTAGGGTAGAATCTTTTATTCGAAAGTCTATTTGATCCTCTTCTGTGTATAATTTCCATGCATAAAGGCAACCTGTTATGATTCATCTGTTTGATGTGGGTAGAACAAATCTTAGGATAACCTGGGATTTGGGTTATACGGTGATATGTGGTATATGATTTATTGTGGGACGAATTGGAGTTATCAAGTAGAGCCTTGGGGAAAAGTACAGGTAGGTGTGGAAGGTAGTATTGGGCCCGTACTACTGAAAGCAAAGGACCTGTACCCGAACCAATGTTAGATCTGACAACTCTAAGGAGGACCGGTATGGGAGGATCACCAATATATATGTCCTGATTATTATCGTTTGTGACATTTCAGCCCAACATGGTGATGACACGATTTGGGACAGGGGGATCAGGATCGGGGTCTGGATCGGGATCGGGCAGTGGTACTGAGCCTATTTAGGAGAGGCTACGTGAGGTCATCGCAGCCGAGGTTACGAAGGGCATCCTTGACGCTACCCCAGTGATCTTTGGGACAGTCAAGGAAGGTATTATGGAGATCATGGAGGAGAGGCTCAGGTCATTCAGAGCCGAGATTGCTGCTGGCCAGGTCGGGGCCCGAACTCCCTCGTTCCGGGAGTTCAAGGCGTGTGGATCGCCGGAGTTCTTTGGGGTCAGGGACCCCATTGTTAGCCGATGCTGGTTGGCGGATATGGAGAACGCCCAGCGAACGAGTTCCTGCCCTGATGTGGCAAAAGTGGGTTTTGCTTCATGTATGCTACGAGACCGAGCCCGAGATTGGTGGGAGGAGGTGACCAGTCAGGTGGGAGCAGCCGGTGTGGCTGAGATGACGTGGGCCGAGTTCGTTCGGCGATTTGATGAGGAGTTTGCACCACCTATTGAGGTGCAACGACTGATGAGGGAGTTTCATGACCTCCAGCAGACCACTGAGACTGTGGCGGAAATCACCGCCAAGTTTCAGGAACGAGCTTTGTTGATCCCACAGTATGCTAGAGATGAGGATATGAGGCGGACGAGATATCACTCCATGCTGAGGGATGATATCCAGGAGTTTGTGAACTTCACGGGGTGCAAGAACCTGAATGAGATGGTGGAGAAGGCCCGTGAGCGAGAGATGGAGTTAGACTTCCGCACCAAGCGGAAGCCTGAGCAGGCACAGACAGCAGTGGGTCAGGCTAAAAAGCCTAAGACCTCAGACACTTCCAGCAGGGCCATGACCGGTGTGCCAAGTGCGGTAAACCGCACAGTGGGGCTTGTCGGGGGACAGGATCGGGATGCTATGCTTGTGGTCAGTCTGGCCACGTGATCAGGGATTACCCCAAGAAGGGCTTGATTTGTTTCCACTGCAACCAGACCGGCCACAAGCGGGCCGATTGTCCGAGGTTGCAAGGAGGGTATCACACCCCCAAACCAGAATGGCGGAAACATTCGGGGGCGGATGACTTCACGTAGTATCATAACAGTTGAATATTTGTAAAGAAAGTACACACAACCATCATATATATAAATTAAAAGTTACAATGTTGCTTACAGTACATGTCCCAAAAGAATTACAATATGATGATTCAATAAGTTTTAAGATTGACGTCTTAGCGTCTCTTCTCCAAAAGCTGATGTTTTACCTTTATTACTGAATCCCCTGAGAATACAAGTAGTTTTGAAAAAATATCAGCATAAAGCTGGTGAGTTCATAAGCATTTAGTTTTGGTGGAAAAATGTTCTTTGATTCTTTTGAAAAGTGTTCTTCAAGAAAATCCTATATTTTCTTATGAAAAGCGTGTTTGAAAACCCATTCCTTCCATGACTTCCAGATTCATACAAGATATGTACAATCCAAGGTGTCGTGGAATGAATATGAATATCCGTTGCTTACACGTTAAACAATCCATTTTTGAATAGCCGGGTTATCCCGTGAAAATCCTATATTTTCCCTAAAAGTTGATGGTTGGTTATCCGTTCTAAAGTGAGGTGTACAAGTACCTACCATACTTATATCGATAAAAGCAGTTTTCTTTTAAAACCCTGGTTACACCCAGTGAGGTATACTAGCCTTATTACATAAATAAAACTAAATAAAAGGAAAGTGATGAACTAAATCCTGAGGGTATTATTAATATCTTCCTGTAATCTATCGGTTATTACTTTGAGGTTAGTTCACTTGATTCATTATTACAAAAGTAAATCCATGTTATCTATGTTGCGAGCTTTACGATCATACATAAACTTGATATGGCACGTATCGGGGCCAGTATCCTTTATGACTTTGTCACCCGTAGACCTGCCGGTCACACTGTAGCTAGCAACGAGGTGCGGGATAGTCAGTCCCGTATAGATCTATACACACAGTCACGCTCTCCCTACAAGAGATTCTGATCATAAGACTAGTCCTACGCTCTGTTTCGGTGGTGAGTGTTACCAAGGACGTGTCTCCAACCTAGACTAACAAATTTACAAGTAATAATATAGAAAATCCTTTTTGTGATTAACATGAATCCTTTATAAAAGTATACATTTTACTTCATGATTCCTAAACTCGTTACCCTAGTTTTGAAAACTGTTTCTACAAGTTGATTTCTTAATCGGTTGGTAAAACTGTTTTCCAAGTTAAAAGCATACTGAAAATATAATTATCTTCAACATAATAATGTACTTTGAGCACAAGATTCCTTATGCTTTTGCTTGTATTCCCCCCTTAAAACATGAAAAACACGGAAAAACGTAAGGGTATGAACTCACTTGATAAGTGGTGAATCGGGCAGCGTGTCGTTTCTAGGAATGATCTTTCTTGACGTAACCGCGGGTTTCTGGTGAAGAAACGAGCTTCACGCGGGCAGCACTTCGACTGGAAAGAATGTTTTTCTCGGGAACTTCGGGGAGTCGGGACTCGCGTCGTGCTTTAGGGTGGTTACCGGGGCTTCGGGGTAGTCTCGGGATGCTTGAAACAGAGTAAAAGTAGCAAGGAGAGTAGAATTAAGCAGCCTAAACCCGAGACCTTCGGTTTCTATTTATAGGGTGGAAATTCAGGGTTCACGTCGTGAATCTCAAATATTCACGTCGTGAGTTCAGTAGTCATCAGGTGCGTCATCGCAACTTGCGTCTGTCAAGCTCCAGAAGTCGTTAATACTGAGTTCACGTCGTGAACACTGTATTCACGTCGTGAACTCTGACACAGTGTTGGGGTTTGCGCCCCGAACTTCAGAAATTCATAACTTTTGCATACGAACTCCGTTTATGACGTTCTTTATATCGAAGCGTAGGTGAGATTATGCTCAACAACTCTCGTTTAGACTTCGTCGACTAATTTTGACTTTAATTTTTATTATATTTATTTTTAGTAGGTCGGGACTGGAAAAATCCATTAAAAATTCATAACTTCTTCATCCGATGCCCGTTTTCGTCTGTCTTTTTACCGTTGTATTACTATTCTCGAGATCTTCAATTCTCGTTTAGGTTGCGTCGGCTAAAAGTCGCTCGATCTCTATTTCGGGTTTTTAGTTGTCTACTGCTATATCCGAAACTTAGAAAAATCATAACTTCCTCATACGAAGTCAGATTTGGACGTTCTTTTTATACACGTTTACGGTTTAACATAATCTATGACTTTTGTTTAGATACCTATTGCTAAAAAGTATTTTATTGAAATTTCACATTTTACACTTAACAGTATTTTACCGGTTTTGACGCGGATCTTTGATTGGTCATAACTTCTTCGTTATAACTCGGATTTGAGTGTTCTTTATATTTCTGAAAACCTTGACACGATATCTATCATTTTATGCAACCCAATTGAGACTTTTGAACATTTCATTTTCGACGCTATATTTATTATATCAAAAATAGATTACCATACTTGACTTTAGGTCATTATATTATCTTGAAATATCGGGTTGTCACATCATCCCCCCGTTAGAAGGAATTTCGTCCCAAAATTAATTCTAAATTAAGTATTTTATGGACTGGGGAAAAGATGCAGGTATTATTGTTTCTTCTGACCTTCGCGCTCCCAGGTGTATTCAGGTCCTCGCTTGGCATTTCAACGGACCTTCACAATGGGCATGCGACTTTTTTTAGTTCTTTTAATTTCCCTATCCATGATTTCTACTGGCTCTTCTACGAAGTGGAGACTCTCTTTGATTTCAATTTCGTCCAGAGGGATGACGAGGGTCTCGTCGGACAAGCACTTCTTTAGGTTTGACACATGAAAGGTAGGGTGTACGTTATTGAGCTCCTGTGGTAATCGAAGTTTGTATGCTACCGGGCCAATCCTGGAAAGGATCACGAGTGGTCCGATATACCTTGGATTTAGTTTCCCATGTTTTCCAAAACGTATTAATCCCTTCCAGGGTGAGACTTTGAATAGTACTCTGTCCCCAACCTGGAATTCCAGGGGTTTCCTTCTTTTGTCCGCATAACTCTTTTTTCTGTCCCTTGAAGCCTTTAATCGTTCTCGGATTTGGACAATCCTCTCGGTAGTTTCCCTTATGATTTCCGGGCCAGTGAGAGTGCTGTTAGGTGTGACATCCCCATTTTCACGACCAGAAAAGACCGATTTTGTTTATGCTTTATAAAAATCAGAGTACTTCTTTTAATAAAAATGTTGCGGAATTTGCTCCCAGAAAAAAACAAACATGATAAATACGTTATCAAAGCATTTTCGAAGAAATGTATTTTTATTCATTTAAAACATTTGGGATGTCATCGTCAATACAGAAACATAAGCATAAACAGAACTTACATTCATTTACACTAGTGATCTACATCTCTTTTAAATCTCTCAGTGCAAAGTAGCTTCGTATCGACACATGTGATACAAATAAGCTGGAGTGGGTCAGGTTGGGAAACCTGGTGAGTACATAGGGTTTTCAACCCACAATAATATAATAATTATATTTAAACATCAAACAATAAACCCGATTACCCATCCCCGTTATCTTCTTTAATATTCCTTAAAGAATTATCTTAAGGGTCATCTCCTATATCATATTTACCTCTCATCTTTTTACCTCACATTTCCTTATATGCTCGTTCCTAAGGCATGAATACGTAGTTACAACGTCGCCTGAACTCGTAACTCATAGTAAGGGTTAGAGTATCATCACATGAATATACAGTCACAACATCACCTGGACTCGTAATTCATCACCTACAGGTTATAAGTCTGCTGGTGTTTCCACGGGTTGTCTAGAATAGTCCGTGGTCGCCATCTATACTCTAGTAGATGACTACATCTCCAAATTGCCAGACAAGGTTATAGTATCTTTCATCCTACATCATCGATTCATCATCACCTATCCATCACCTAATTATCATCACCTTCCTATCATCACCTATCTCTCATCATTTTATTTCATCACACACCAACTATTTCATCTACCCATGTTTTATCCCAACATATTTGTAGATATAAAATAAATATACATTTAAAACATGTATAAAATCATTCATCCATCATAGACAGCAAGTATTCAGATAATATGCACACATAGCACGTAATTTATATAAAATACTTCATATCTATGTGTAAGATGAAAGGGACCATGCACTCACTTGAAAAGGTGGTGAATCCGAACTCAGACAACGCTTCGCTTCTTAAAAATAATTTCGTTCGACGAAACCTAGTATTATTACCACTAGAGTTTAGTCTATTATTCGCCGAGACTAATTAATAGTCTAGGTATTATTACTATTATATAAGCATTAAACAATACTTATATAACCCATAATAATAGCCCAAGTACTTATTATAAGTTCCTAATAACGTTATTATAATTAAATAAAAGCTATATTAAAAATAGCGTAGGCGTAGCTCACTTACAGCGGGTTTTATAGAAAACCGGGCTTTGCTTGGAGCAGCGTTCCCGAGCCGAAAAGCTCTTCTTCTCGGAGCCGTCGAGCACTCTGGGGCTTCCGCCTCGTGCTAGGGAGGTTCCCTAGGCTTTTCGGGGGGTTTCGGGGCTAGAGAGAGGTTTTAGAGAGAGAGAGAAACTAGTGAGAGAAAGAAAGAATGGGAAAGGTGTGAAGAAAATGAGGGTGGGAGAGGTTCTATTTATAGGGTGAAAAATGGCTGAACTTGGTGCCACATGTCACCATCTAGTGGCAAGACTTGGGGAGAAAGCAATGGTCAAGATTGTGCCACATCACCCATTTTCACACAGCACACTTCCGACTTCTAAAATCCGTAACTTTCACATACGACCTCCGTTTTTGACGTTCTTTATATCCACGCGTTGGTAAAAATAAGATCTACAACTTTAATTTTGACTCCGTCGGCTAATTCTTGACCGATCTTAAATTTAACAGTACGAGGAGATTATACTGTTAAATGTCCGCGTAAAATTCATAACTTCTACATACGGACTCTGTTTTCGTCTGTCTTTTTACCGTTGAGTTCCTATTAATGATATCTTCAATTCTCATTTAGGTCGCGTAGGCCAAAAACCGCTCGATCTAAAATTCGAGTTTCGGGCTGTGCACTGCTAAGCCAAATCTTAGAAAATTCATAACTTCCTCATACGAAGTCAGATTTGGGCGTTCTTTTTTTGTATGTTCTCGGTTTAATGTATACTACAACTTTTATTTAGATCACTAAGGCTAAAAAGTCCTTTATCAAAAATTCACTATTTACGTCTCCCGGTGTCGTGCCGGTTTTGCCGTAAAACTTCGACGGGCCATAACTTCTTCGTTATAACTCGGATTTCGGCGTTCTTTATATGTACGGAACCCTTGAGACATATTCTACAACTTGGTTAAGATTATTTATTCTAAATAATCTTTTGTCAAAAAGTCGTCTTCGAACCCTATTATCTCTAAATTGACTAGTCCGGATCTACGGGCGTTACAATTATCTCCCCCTTAGGATGATTACGTCCCGGAATCATCAACGAAACAGGGCTCACATGATGACTCCATACGTTATCTCTTCATCCTAAGTAATAACCGTAACTTTGATGTTTCTTCGAACGAATATCTAACTCTAAGACTTCCTGATTGCAGGCGGTGCTCGATCTTGCACTTGCTCCCTATCTCACGTTAGACTCCAAAGTATGACCTTCAAGTCACAATCTCGATCCTTACTGGAGACTGCTTCTTCTTCTTAACAAACCTAAGATAAGTTATTTTATTACTAAAATGGAACGATGTGTCATATTCTAATGACCTATCATCGTATGCTGCAATGCTTAGACTCAGGTCTCTTAGAGTCTTCCAGAACAGACTATACTTTCCTTCACGTTCTAATCTCATCTTAAAAGGTAGCATTTCTAGCTACAAGCAACTTTTCGCGATACCTCTACTGATCGTTTTTTATTTCAATCTTCCTTTTTAAGTCAGATGCTACATCGAACTTGATTCTCTGAACCACATAACATACTCAGCGTAGTCAGACTCAATTCAATATGACCACTAGGATCGGAATAACAATCATCCTCTTAGTCATTACCGAAACGATGGTAACGACATATTTGAATAAAACGGTATCAATTACTAGCTTCTTGGTAACCTTGTGACTTTCCCTGATCCAAGCATGAGTCATGTGCTTCCGGTAGTATAGGCCTCTACTACCTTTCACACCTACTCATACTCGTTCCAAGTATTGTCTCGCAGTTCTCCAAGTTATTATCACAAAAACAATTTTAACACATACAAATGTGTCCAAACAATCATATAATTTTTCCCTAGACTCTACTAGGACTTCCTCCATGCGTATCTTCAATCATCAATTCTGCTTCAACTCGGTTGGTGGTGGAAATGCCATACGATGGGACAACTTTGGGAATTACACCAATCGTTCCATCATCCCGCCAATCGAAGCTGTACTTCAGACGTACCGTACTCCTCTAAACGTACTGCCTGACATATTCTAAAGGCAAGATACCACTCTTACGATATCTTCTGATAGGTGTCATTCACTATCATAAGACTTTTCATTTCCTTTATTTACTCAATTCTCTATGAGTCTTCACCATGATGTTATTTTCACGGAAGCATGCATTCAGTGCATTGAGACGAGAATATAGATAGAGAAGATTTAGACGTGTAATCCTCCTTATTACTCCGAAAGTTACATGCCAGTTCTAATACCGTAATCAAACGTTTAGAAATCTGAACACATAAAATTTCCAGATCCGGTCGGCAACAGACCATAGATCCGATCAAACGATAACATCATAAAACATCACAATCATTTAGCACATAAAGCAATTTAGGCATCTTCCCTAAATGAGCTAGTGCTCGTGTCTATTTAGGTGTACTTTCCTCAAATTTATTAGACACACTCCTCACCATCATTGCTTAGCATTCTAAGTTTAAGTCTAGAAATAAATCCATATTCCTAGTTCGCTTAAACTAATGCTCTGATACCAACTGTGACATCCCCATTTTCACGGCCAGAAAAGACCGATTTTGTTTATGCTTTATAAAAATCAGAGTACTTCTTTTAATAAAAATGTTGCGGAATTTTCTCCCAGAAAAAAAACAAACATGATAAATACGTTATCAAAGCATTTTCGAAGAAATGTATTTTTATTCATTTAAAACATTTGGGATGTCATCGTCAATACAGAAACATAAGCATAAACAGAACTTACATTCATTTACACTAGTGATCTACATCTCTTTTAAATCTCTCAGTGCAAAGTAGCTTCGTATCGACACATGTGACACAAATAAGCTGGAGTGGGTCGGGTTGGGAAACCTGGTGAGTACATAGGGTTTTCAACCCACAATAATATAATAATTATATTTAAACATCAAACAATAAACCCGATTACCCATCCCCGTTATCTTCTTTAATATTCCTTAAAGAATTATCTTAAGGGTCATCTCCTATATCATATTTACCTCTCATATTTTTACCTCACATTTCCTTATATGCTCGTTCCTAAGGCATGAATACGTAGTTACAACGTCGCCTGAACTCGTAACTCATAGTAAGGGTTAGAGTATCATCACATGAATATACAGTCACAACATCACCTGGACTCGTAATTCATCACCTACAGGTTATAAGTCTGCTGGTGTTTCCACGGGTTGTCTAGAATAGTCCGTGGTCGCCATCTATACTCTAGTAGATGACTACATCTCCAAATTGCCAGACAAGGTTATAGTATCTTTCATCCTACATCATCGATTCATCATCACCTATCCATCACCTAATTATCATCACCTTCCTATCATCACCTATCTCTCATCATTTTATTTCATCACACACCAACTATTTCATCTACCCATGTTTTATCCCAACATATTTGTAGATATAAAATAAATATACATTTAAAACATGTATAAAATCATTCATCCATCATAGACAGCAAGTATTCAGATAATATGCACACAT
Source organism: Lactuca virosa (assembly GCF_052849685.1). Classification (NCBI taxonomy): domain Eukaryota; kingdom Viridiplantae; phylum Streptophyta; class Magnoliopsida; order Asterales; family Asteraceae; genus Lactuca; species Lactuca virosa. The sequence continues at coordinate 41,609,510 of NC_136427.1, forward strand.
AGCACGTAATTTATATAAAATACTTCATATCTATGTGTAAGATGAAAGGGACCATGCACTCACTTGAAAAGGTGGTGAATCCGAACTCAGACAGCGCTTCGCTTCTTAAAAATAATTTCGTTCGACGAAACCTAGTATTATTACCACTAGAGTTTAGTCTATTATTCGCCGAGACTAATTAATACTCTAGCTATTATTACTATTATATAAGCGTTAAACAATACTTATATAACCCATAATAATAGCCCAAGTACTTATTATAAGTTCCTAATAACGTTATTATAATTAAATAAAAGCTATATTAAAAATAGCGTAGGCGTAGCTCACTTACAGCGGGTTTTATAGAAAATCGGGCTTTGCTTGGAGCAGCGTTCCCGAGCCGAAAAGCTCTTCTTCTCGGAGCCGTCGAGCACTCTGGGGCTTCCGCCTCGTGCTAGGGAGGTTCCCTAGGCTTTTCGGGGGGTTTCGGGGCTAGAGAGAGGTTTTAGAGAGAGAGAGAAACTAGTGAGAGAAAGAAAGAATGGGAAAGGTGTGAAGAAAATGAGGGTGGGAGAGGTTCTATTTATAGGGTGAAAAATGGCTGAACTTGGTGCCACATGTCACCATCTAGTGGCAAGACTTGGGGAGAAAGCAATGGTCAAGATTGTGCCACATCACCCATTTTCACACAGCACACTTCCGACTTCTAAAATCCGTAACTTTCACATACGACCTCCGTTTTTGACGTTCTTTATATCCACGCGTTGGTAAAAATAAGATCTACAACTTTAATTTTGACTCCGTCGGCTAATTCTTGACCGATCTTAAATTTAACAGTACGAGGAGATTATACTGTTAAATGTCCGCGTAAAATTCATAACTTCTACATACGGACTCTGTTTTCGTCTGTCTTTTTACCGTTGAGTTCCTATTAATGATATCTTCAATTCTCATTTAGGTCGCGTAGGCCAAAAACCGCTCGATCTAAAATTCGAGTTTCGGGCTGTGCACTGCTAAGCCAAATCTTAGAAAATTCATAACTTCCTCATACGAAGTCAGATTTGGGCGTTCTTTTTTTGTATGTTCTCGGTTTAATGTATACTACAACTTTTATTTAGATCACTAAGGCTAAAAAGTCCTTTATCAAAAATTCACTATTTACGTCTCCCGGTGTCGTGCCGGTTTTGCCGTAAAACTTCGACGGGCCATAACTTCTTCGTTATAACTCGGATTTCGGCGTTCTTTATATGTACGGAACCCTTGAGACATATTCTACAACTTGGTTAAGATTATTTATTCTAAATAATCTTTTGTCAAAAAGTCGTCTTCGAACCCTATTATCTCTAAATTGACTAGTCCGGATCTACGGGCGTTACAATTATCTCCCCCTTAGGATGATTACGTCCCGGAATCATCAACGAAACAGGGCTCACATGATGACTCCATACGTTATCTCTTCATCCTAAGTAATAACCGTAACTTTGATGTTTCTTCGAACGAATATCTAACTCTAAGACTTCCTGATTGCAGGCGGTGCTCGATCTTGCACTTGCTCCCTATCTCACGTTAGACTCCAAAGTATGACCTTCAAGTCACAATATCGATCCTTACTGGAGACTGCTTCTTCTTCTTAACAAACCTAAGATAAGTTATTTTATTACTAAAATGGAACGATGTGTCATATTCTAATGACCTATCATCGTATGCTGCAATGCTTAGACTCAGGTCTCTTAGAGTCTTCCAGAACAGACTATACTTTCCTTCACGTTCTAATCTCATCTTAAAAGGTAGCATTTCTAGCTACAAGCAACTTTTCGCGATACCTCTACTGATCGCTTTTTATTTCAATCTTCCTTTTTAAGTCAGATGCTACATCGAAATTGATTCTCTGAACCACATAACATACTCAGCGTAGTCAGACTCAATTCAATATGACCACTAGGGTCGGAATAACAATCATCCTCTTAGTCATTACCGAAACGATGGTAACGACATATTTGAATAAAACGGTATCAATTACTAGCTTCTTGGTAACCTTGTGACTTTCCCTGATCCAAGCATGAGTCATGTGCTTCCGGTAGTATAGGCCTCTACTACCTTTCACACCTACTCATACTCGTTCCAAGTATTGTCTCGCAGTTCTCCAAGTTATTATCACAAAAACAATTTTAACACATACAAATGTGTCCAAACAATCATATAATTTTTCCCTAGACTCTACTAGGACTTCCTCCATGCGTATCTTCAATCATCAATTCTGCTTCAACTCGGTTGGTGGTGGAAATGCCATACGATGGGACAACTTCGGGAATTACACCAATCGTTCCATCATCCCGCCAATCGAAGCTGTACTTCGGACGTACCGTACTCCTCTAAACGTACTGCCTGACATATTCTAAAGGCAAGATACCACTCTTACGATATCTTCTGATAGGTGTCATTCACTATCATAAGACTTTTCATTTCCTTTATTTACTAAATTCTCTATGAGTCTTCACCATGATGTTATTTTCACGGAAGCATGCATTCAGTGCATTGAGACGAGAATATAGATAGAGAAGATTTAGACGTGTAATCCTCCTTATTACTCCGAAAGTTACATGCCAGTTCTAATACCGTAATCAAACGTTTAGAAATCTGAACACATAAAATTTCCAGATCCGGTCGGCAACAGACCATAGATCCGATCAAACGATAACATCATAAAACATCACAATCATTTAGCACATAAAGCAATTTAGGCATCTTCCCTAAATGAGCTAGTGCTCGTGTCTATTTAGGTGTACTTTCCTCAAATTTATTAGACACACTCCTCACCATCATTGCTTAGCATTCTAAGTTTAAGTCTAGAAATAAATCCATATTCCTAGTTCGCTTAAACTAATGCTCTGATACCAACTGTGACATCCCCATTTTCACGGCCAGAAAAGACCGATTTTGTTTATGCTTTATAAAAATCAGAGTACTTCTTTTAATAAAAATGTTGCGGAATTTTCTCCCAGAAAAAAAACAAACATGATAAATACGTTATCAAAGCATTTTCGAAGAAATGTATTTTTATTCATTTAAAACATTTGGGATGTCATCGTCAATACAGAAACATAAGCATAAACAGAACTTACATTCATTTACACTAGTGATCTACATCTCTTTTAAATCTCTCAGTGCAAAGTAGCTTCGTATCGACACATGTGACACAAATAAGCTGGAGTGGGTCGGGTTGGGAAACCTGGTGAGTACATAGGGTTTTCAACCCACAATAATATAATAATTATATTTAAACATCAAACAATAAACCCGATTACCCATCCCCGTTATCTTCTTTAATATTCCTTAAAGAATTATCTTAAGGGTCATCTCCTATATCATATTTACCTCTCATCTTTTTACCTCACATTTCCTTATATGCTCGTTCCTAAGGCATGAATACGTAGTTACAACGTCGCCTGAACTCGTAACTCATAGTAAGGGTTAGAGTATCATCACATGAATATACAGTCACAACATCACCTGGACTCGTAATTCATCACCTACAGGTTATAAGTCTGCTGGTGTTTCCACGGGTTGTCTAGAATAGTCCGTGGTCGCCATCTATACTCTAGTAGATGACTACATCTCCAAATTGCCAGACAAGGTTATAGTATCTTTCATCCTACATCATCGATTCATCATCACCTATCTATCACCTAATTATCATCACCTTCCTATCATCACCTATCTCTCATCATTTTATTTCATCACACACCAACTATTTCATCTACCCATGTTTTATCCCAACATATTTGTAGATATAAAATAAATATACATTTAAAACATGTATAAAATCATTCATCCATCATAGACAGCAAGTATTCAGATAATATGCACACATAGCACGTAATTTATATAAAATACTTCATATCTATGTGTAAGATGAAAGGGACCATGCACTCACTTGAAAAGGTGGTGAATCCGAACTCAGACAGCGCTTCGCTTCTTAAAAATAATTTCGTTCGACGAAACCTAGTATTATTACCACTAGAGTTTAGTCTATTATTCGCCGAGACTAATTAATAGTCTAGCTATTATTACTATTATATAAGCGTTAAACAATACTTATATAACCCATAATAATAGCCCAAGTACTTATTATAAGTTCCTAATAACGTTATTATAATTAAATAAAAGCTATATTAAAAATAGCGTAGGCGTAGCTCACTTACAGCGGGTTTTATAGAAAACCGGGCTTTGCTTGGAGCAGCGTTCCCGAGCCGAAAAGCTCTTCTTCTCGGAGCCGTCGAGCACTCTGGGGCTTCCGCCTCGTGCTAGGGAGGTTCCCTAGGCTTTTCGGGGGGTTTCGGGGCTAGAGAGAGGTTTTAGAGAGAGAGAGAAACTAGTGAGAGAAAGAAAGAATGGGAAAGGTGTGAAGAAAATGAGGGTGGGAGAGGTTCTATTTATAGGGTGAAAAATGGCTGAACTTGGTGCCACATGTCACCATCTAGTGGCAAGACTTGGGGAGAAAGCAATGGTCAAGATTGTGCCACATCACCCATTTTCACACAGCACACTTCCGATTTCTAAAATCCGTAACTTTCACATACGACCTCCGTTTTTGACGTTCTTTATATCCACGCGTTGGTAAAAATAAGATCTACAACTTTAATTTTGACTCCGTCGGCTAATTCTTGACCGATCTTAAATTTAACAGTACGAGGAGATTATACTGTTAAATATCCGCGTAAAATTCATAACTTCTACATACGGACTCTGTTTTTGTCTGTCTTTTTACCGTTGAGTTCCTATTAATGATATCTTCAATTCTCATTTAGGTCGCGTAGGCCAAAAACCGCTCGATCTAAAATTCGAGTTTCGGGCTGTGCACTGCTAAGCCAAATCTTAGAAAATTCATAACTTCCTCATACGAAGTCAGATTTGGGCGTTCTTTTTTTGTATGTTCTCAGTTTAATGTATACTACAACTTTTATTTAGATCACTAAGGCTAAAAAGTCCTTTATCAAAAATTCACTATTTACGTCTCCCGGTGTCGTGCCGGTTTTGCCGTAAAACTTCGACGGGCCATAACTTCTTCGTTATAACTCGGATTTCGGCGTTCTTTATATGTACGGAACCCTTGAGACATATTCTACAACTTGGTTAAGATTATTTATTCTAAATAATCTTTTGTCAAAAAGTCGTCTTCGAACCCTATTATCTCTAAATTGACTAGTCCGGATCTACGGGAGTTACAATTATCTCCCCCTTAGGATGATTACGTCCCGGAATCATCAACGAAACATGGCTCACATGATGACTCCATACGTTATCTCTTCATCCTAAGTAATAATCGTAACTTTGATGTTTCTTCGAACGAATATCTAACTCTAAGACTTCCTGATTGCAGGCGGTACTCCATCTTGCACTTGCTCCCTATCTCACGTTAGACTCCAAAGTATGACCTTCAAGTCACAATCTCGATCCTTACTGGAGACTGCTTCTTCTTCTTAACAAACCTAAGATAAGTTATTTTATTACTAAAATGGAACGATGTGTCATATTCTAATGACCTATCATCGTATGCTGCAATGCTTAGACTCAGGTCTCTTAGAGTCTTCCAGAACAGACTATACTTTCCTTCACGTTCTAATCTCATCTTAAAAGGTAGCATTTCTAGCTACTAGCAACTTTTCGCGATACCTCTACTGATCGCTTTTTATTTCAATCTTCCTTTTTAAGTCAGATGCTACATCGAACTTGATTCTCTGAACCACATAACATACTCAGCGTAGTCAGACTCAATTCAATATGACCACTAGGGTCGGAATAACAATCATCCTCTTAGTCATTACCGAAACGATGGTAACGACATATTTGAATAAAACGGTATCAATTACTAGCTTCTTGGTAACCTTGTGACTTTCCCTGATCCAAGCATGAGTCATATGCTTCCGGTAGTATAGGCCTCTACTACCTTTCACACCTACTCATACTCGTTCCAAGTATTGTCTCGCAGTTCTCCAAGTTATTATCACAAAAACAATTTTAACACATACAAATGTGTCCAAAAAATCATATAATTTTTCCCTAGACTCTACTAGGACTTCCTCCATGCGTATCTTCAATCATCAATTCTGCTTCAACTCGGTTGGTGGTGGAAATGCCATACGATGGGACAACTTCGGGAATTACACCAATCGTTCCATCATCCCGCCAATCGAAGCTGTACTTCGGACGTACCGTACTCCTCTAAACGTACTGCCTGACATATTCTAAAGGCAAGATACCACTCTTACGATATCTTCTGATAGGTGTCATTCACTATCATAAGACTTTTCATTTCCTTTATTTACTCAATTCTCTATGAGTCTTCACCATGATGTTATTTTCACGGAAGCATGCATTCAGTGCATTGAGACGAGAATATAGATAGAGAAGATTTAGACGTGTAATCCTCCTTATTACTCCGAAAGTTACATGCCAGTTCTAATACCGTAATCAAACGTTTAGAAATCTGAACACATAAAATTTCCAGATCCGGTCGGCAACAGACCATAGATCCGATCAAACGATAACATCATAAAACATCACAATCATTTAGCACATAAAGCAATTTAGGCATCTTCCCTAAATGAGCTAGTGCTCGTGTCTATTTAGGTGTACTTTCCTAAAATTTATTAGACACACTCCTCACCATCATTGCTTAGCATTCTAAGTTTAAGTCTAGAAATAAATCCATATTCCTAGTTCACTTAAACTAATGCTCTGATACCAACTGTGACATCCCCATTTTCACGGCCAGAAAAGACCGATTTTGTTTATGCTTTATAAAAATCAGAGTACTTCTTTTAATAAAAATGTTGCGGAATTTTCTCCCAGAAAAAAAACAAACATGATAAATACGTTATCAAAGCATTTTCGAAGAAATGTATTTTTATTCATTTAAAACATTTGGGATGTCATCGTCAATACAGAAACATAAGCATAAACAGAATTTACATTCATTTACACTAGTGATCTACATCTCTTTTAAATCTCTCAGTGCAAAGTAGCTTCGTATCGACACATGTGACACAAATAAGCTGGAGTGGGTCGGGTTGGGAAACCTGGTGAGTACATAGGGTTTTCAACCCACAATAATATAATAATTATATTTAAACATCAAACAATAAACCCGATTACCCATCCCCGTTATCTTCTTTAATATTCCTTAAAGAATTATCTTAAGGGTCATCTCCTATATCATATTTACCTCTCATATTTTTACCTCACATTTCCTTATATGCTCGTTCCTAAGGCATGAATACGTAGTTACAACGTCGCCTGAACTCGTAACTCATAGTAAGGGTTAGAGTATCATCACATGAATATACAGTCACAACATCACCTGGACTCGTAATTCATCACCTACAGGTTATAAGTCTGCTGGTGTTTCCACGGGTTGTCTAGAATAGTCCGTGGTCGCCATCTATACTCTAGTAGATGACTACATCTCCAAATTGCCAGACAAGGTTATAGTATCTTTCATCCTACATCATCGATTCATCATCACCTATCCATCACCTAATTATCATCACCTTCCTATCATCACCTATCTCTCATCATTTTATTTCATCACACACCAACTATTTCATCTACCCATGTTTTATCCCAACATATTTGTAGATATAAAATAAATATACATTTAAAACATGTATAAAATCATTCATCCATCATAGACAGCAAGTATTCAGATAATATGCACACATAGCACGTAATTTATATAAAATACTTCATATCTATGTGTAAGATGAAAGGGACCATGCACTCACTTGAAAAGGTGGTGAATCCGAACTCAGATAGCGCTTCGCTTCTTAAAAATAATTTCGTTCGACGAAACCTAGTATTATTACCACTAGAGTTTAGTCTATTATTCGCCGAGACTAATTAATAGTCTAGCTATTATTACTATTATATAAGCGTTAAACAATACTTATATAACCCATAATAATAGCCCAAGTACTTATTATAAGTTCCTAATAACGTTATTATAATTAAATAAAAGTTATATTAAAAATAGCGTAGGCGTAGCTCACTTACAGCGGGTTTTATAGAAAACCGGGCTTTGCTTGGAGCAGCGTTCCCGAGCCGAAAAGCTCTTCTTCTCGGAGCCGTCGAGCACTCTGGGGCTTCCGCCTCGTGCTAGGGAGGTTCCCTAGGCTTTTCGGGGGGTTTCGGGGCTAGAGAGAGGTTTTAGAGAGAGAGAGAAACTAGTGAGAGAAAGAAAGAATGGGAAAGTTGTGAAGAAAATGAGGGTGGGAGAGGTTCTATTTATAGGGTGAAAAATGGCTGAACTTGGTGCCACATGTCACCATCTAGTGGCAAGACTTGGGGAGAAAGCAATGGTCAAGATTGTGCCACATCACCCATTTTCACACAGCACACTTCCGACTTCTAAAATCCGTAACTTTCACATACGACCTCCGTTTTTGACGTTCTTTATATCCACGCGTTGGTAAAAATAAGATCTACAACTTTAATTTTGACTCCGTCGGCTAATTCTTGACCGATCTTAAATTTAACAGTACGAGGAGATTATACTGTTAAATGTCCGCGTAAAATTCATAACTTCTACATACGGACTCTGTTTTCGTCTGTCTTTTTACCGTTGAGTTCCTATTAATGATATCTTCAATTCTCATTTAGGTCGCGTAGGCCAAAAACCGCTCGATCAAAAATTCGAGTTTCGGGCTGTGCACTGCTAAGCCAAATCTTAGAAAATTCATAACTTCCTCATACGAAGTCAGATTTGGGCGTTCTTTTTTTGTATGTTCTCGGTTTAATGTATACTACAACTTTTATTTAGATCACTAAGGCTAAAAAGTCCTTTATCAAAAATTCACTATTTACGTCTCCCGGTGTCGTGTCGGTTTTGCCGTAAAACTTCGACGGGCCATAACTTCTTCGTTATAACTCGGATTTCGGCGTTCTTTATATGTACGGAACCCTTGAGACATATTCTACAACTTGGTTAAGATTATTTATTCTAAATAATCTTTTGTCAAAAATTCGTCTTCGAACCCTATTATCTCTAAATTGACTAGTCCGGATCTACGGGCGTTACAATTATCTCCCCCTTAGGATGATTACGTCCCGGAATCATCAACGAAACAGGGCTCACATGATGACTCCATACGTTATCTCTTCATCCTAAGTAATAACCGTAACTTTGATGTTTCTTCGAACGAATATCTAACTCTAAGACTTCCTGATTGCAGGCGGTGCTCGATCTTGCACTTGCTCCCTATCTCACGTTAGACTCCAAAGTATGACCTTCAAGTCACAATCTCGATCCTTACTGGAGACTGCTTCTTCTTCTTAACAAACCTAAGATAAGTTATTTTATTACTAAAATGGAACAATGTGTCATATTCTAATGACCTATCATCGTATGCTGCAATGCTTAGACTCAGGTTTCTTAGAGTCTTCCAGAACAGACTATACTTTCCTTCACGTTCTAATCTCATCTTAAAAGGTAGCATTTCTAGCTACAAGCAACTTTTCACGATACCTCTACTGATCGCTTTTTATTTCAATCTTCCTTTTTAAGTCAGATGCTACATCGAACTTGATTCTCTGAACCACATAACATACTCAGCGTAGTCAGACTCAATTCAATATGACCACTAGGGTCGGAATAACAATCATCCTCTTAGTCATTACCGAAACGATGGTAACGACATATTTGAATAAAACGGTATCAATTACTAGCTTCTTGGTAACCTTGTGACTTTCCCTGATCCAAGCATGAGTCATGTGCTTCCGGTAGTATAGGCCTCTACTACCTTTCACACCTACTCATACTCGTTCCAAGTATTGTCTCGTAGTTCTCCAAGTTATTATCACAAAAACAATTTTAACACATACAAATGTGTCCAAACAATCATATAATTTTTCCCTAGACTCTACTAGGACTTCCTCCATGCGTATCTTCAATCATCAATTCTGCTTCAACTCGGTTGGTGGTGGAAATGCCATACGATGGGACAACTTCGGGAATTACACCAATCGTTCCATCATCCCGCCAATCGAAGCTGTACTTCGGACGTACCGTACTCCTCTAAACGTACTGCCTGACATATTCTAAAGGCAAGATACCACTCTTACGATATCTTCTGATAGGTGTCATTCACTATCATAAGACTTTTCATTTCCTTTATTTACTCAATTCTCTATGAGTCTTCACCACGATGTTATTTTCACGGAAGCATGCATTCAGTGCATTGAGACGAGAATATAGATAGAGAAGATTTAGACGTGTAATCCTCCTTATTACTCCGAAAGTTACATGCCAGTTCTAATACCGTAATCAAACGTTTAGAAATCTGAACACATAAAATTTCCAGATCCGGTCGGCAACAGACCATAGATCCGATCAAACGATAACATCATAAAACATCACAATAATTTAGCACATAAAGCAATTTAGGCATCTTCCCTAAATGAGCTAGTGCTCGTGTCTATTTAGGTGTACTTTCCTAAAATTTATTAGACACACTCCTCACCATCATTGCTTAGCATTCTAAGTTTAAGTCTAGAAATAAATCCATATTCCTAGTTCGCTTAAACTAATGCTCTGATACCAACTGTGACATCCCCATTTTCACGGCCAGAAAAGACCGATTTTGTTTATGCTTTATAAAAATCAGAGTACTTCTTTTAATAAAAATGTTGCAGAATTTTCTCCCAGAAAAAAAACAAACATGATAAATACGTTATCAAAGCATTTTCGAAGAAATGTATTTTTATTCATTTAAAACATTTGGGATGTCATCGCCAATACAGAAACATAAGCATAAACAGAACTTACATTCATTTACACTAGTGATCTACATCTCTTTTAAATCTCTCAGTGCAAAGTAGCTTCGTATCGACACATGTGACACAAATAAGCTGGAGTGGGTCGGGTTGGGAAACCTGGTGAGTACATAGGGTTTTCAACCCACAATAATATAATAATTATATTTAAACATCAAACAATAAACCCGATTACCCATCCCCGTTATCTTCTTTAATATTCCTTAAAGAATTATCTTAAGGGTCATCTCCTATATCATATTTACCTCTCATCTTTTTACCTCACATTTCCTTATATGCTCGTTCCTAAGGCATGAATACGTAGTTACAACGTCGCCTGAACTCGTAACTCATAGTAAGGGTTAGAGTATCATCACATGAATATATAGTCACAACATCACCTGGACTCGTAATTCATCACCTACAGGTTATAAGTCTGCTGGTGTTTCCACGGGTTGTCTAGAATAGTCCGTGGTCGCCATCTATACTCTAGTAGATGACTACATCTCCAAATTGCCAGACAAGGTTATAGTATCTTTCATCCTACATCATCGATTCATCATCACCTATCCATCACCTAATTATCATCACCTTCCTATCATCACCTATCTCTCATCATTTTATTTCATCACACACCAACTATTTCATCTACCCATGTTTTATCCCAACATATTTGTAGATATAGAATAAATATACATTTAAAACATGTATAAAATCATTCATCCATCATAGACAGCAAGTATTCAGATAATATGCACACATAGCACGTAATTTATATAAAATACTTCATATCTATGTGTAAGATGAAAGGGACCATGCACTCACTTGAAAAGGTGGTGAATCCGAACTCAGACAGCGCTTCGCTTCTTAAAAATAATTTCGTTCGACGAAACCTAGTATTATTACCACTAGAGTTTAGTCTATTATTCGCCGAGACTAATTAATAGTCTAGTTATTATTACTATTATATAAGCGTTAAACAATACTTATATAACCCATAATAATAGCCCAAGTACTTATTATAAGTTCCTAATAACGTTATTATAATTAAATAAAAGTTATATTAAAAATAGCGTAGGCGTAGCTCACTTACAGCGGGTTTTATAGAAAACCGGGCTTTGCTTGGAGCAGCGTTCCCGAGCCGAAAAGCTCTTCTTCTCGGAGCCGTCGAGCACTCTGGGGCTTCCGCCTCGTGCTAGGGAGGTTCCCTAGGCTTTTCGGGGGGTTTCGGGGCTAGAGAGAGGTTTTAGAGAGAGAGAGAAACTAGTGAGAGAAAGAAAGAATGGGAAAGTTGTGAAGAAAATGAGGGTGGGAGAGGTTCTATTTATAGGGTGAAAAATGGCTGAACTTGGTGCCACATGTCACCATCTAGTGGCAAGACTTGGGGAGAAAGCAATGGTCAAGATTGTGCCACATCACCCATTTTCACACAGCACACTTCCGACTTCTAAAATCCGTAACTTTCACATACGACCTCCGTTTTTGACGTTCTTTATATCCACGCGTTGGTAAAAATAAGATCTACAACTTTAATTTTGACTCCGTCGGCTAATTCTTGACCGATCTTAAATTTAACAGTACGAGGAGATTATACTGTTAAATGTCCGCGTAAAATTCATAACTTCTACATACGGACTCTGTTTTCGTCTGTCTTTTTACCGTTGAGTTCCTATTAATGATATCTTCAATTCTCATTTAGGTCGCGTAGGCCAAAAACCGCTCGATCAAAAATTCGAGTTTCGGGCTGTGCACTGCTAAGCCAAATCTTAGAAAATTCATAACTTCCTCATACGAAGTCAGATTTGGGCGTTCTTTTTTTGTATGTTCTCGGTTTAATGTATACTACAACTTTTATTTAGATCACTAAGGCTAAAAAGTCCTTTATCAAAAATTCACTATTTACGTCTCCCGGTGTCGTGTCGGTTTTGCCGTAAAACTTCGACGGGCCATAACTTCTTCGTTATAACTCGGATTTCGGCGTTCTTTATATGTACGGAACCCTTGAGACATATTCTACAACTTGGTTAAGATTATTTATTCTAAATAATCTTTTGTCAAAAATTCGTCTTCGAACCCTATTATCTCTAAATTGACTAGTCCGGATCTACGGGCGTTACAATTATCTCCCCCTTAGGATGATTACGTCCCGGAATCATCAACGAAACAGGGCTCACATGATGACTCCATACGTTATCTCTTCATCCTAAGTAATAACCGTAACTTTGATGTTTCTTCGAACGAATATCTAACTCTAAGACTTCCTGATTGCAGGCGGTGCTCGATCTTGCACTTGCTCCCTATCTCACGTTAGACTCCAAAGTATGACCTTCAAGTCACAATCTCGATCCTTACTGGAGACTGCTTCTTCTTCTTAACAAACCTAAGATAATTTATTTTATTACTAAAATGGAACGATGTGTCATATTCTAATGACCTATCATCGTGTGCTGCAATGCTTAGACTCAGGTCTCTTAGAGTCTTCCAGAACAGACTATACTTTCCTTCACGTTCTAATCTCATCTTAAAAGGTAGCATTTCTAGCTACAAGCAACTTTTCGCGATACCTCTACTGATCGCTTTTTATTTCAATCTTCCTTTTTAAGTCAGATGCTACATCGAACTTGATTCTCTGAACCACATAACATACTCAGCGTAGTCAGACTCAATTCAATATGACCACTAGGGTCGGAATAACAATCATCCTCTTAGTCATTACCGAAACGATGGTAACGACATATTTGAATAAAACGGTATCAATTACTAGCTTCTTGGTAACCTTGTGACTTTCCCTGATCCAAGCATGAGTCATGTGCTTCCGGTAGTATAGGCCTCTACTACCTTTCACACCTACTCATACTCGTTCCAAGTATTGTCTCGCAGTTCTCCAAGTTATTATCACAAAAACAATTTTAACACATACAAATGTGTCCAAACAATCATATAATTTTTCCCTAGACTCTACTAGGACTTCCTCCATGCGTATCTTCAATCATCAATTCTGCTTCAACTCGGTTGGTGGTGGAAATGCCATACGATGGGACAACTTCGGGAATTACACCAATCGTTCCATCATCCCGCCAATCGAAGCTGTACTTCGGACGTACCGTACTCCTCTAAACGTACTGCCTGACATATTCTAAAGGCAAGATACCACTCTTACGATATCTTCCGATAGGTGTCATTCACTATCATAAGACTTTTCATTTCCTTTATTTACTCAATTCTCTATGAGTCTTCACCATGATGTTATTTTCACAGAAGCATGCATTCAGTGCATTGAGACGAGAATATAGATAGAGAAGATTTAGACGTGTAATCCTCCTTATTACTCCGAAAGTTACATGCCAGTTCTAATACCGTAATCAAACGTTTAGAAATCTGAACACATAAAATTTCCAGATCCGGTCGGCAACAGACCATAGATCCGATCAAACGATAACATCATAAAACATCACAATCATTTAGCACATAAAGCAATTTAGGCATCTTCCCTAAATGAGCTAGTGCTCGTGTCTATTTAGGTGTACTTTCCTCAAATTTATTAGACACACTCCTCACCATCATTGCTTAGCATTCTAAGTTTAAGTCTAGAAATAAATCCATATTCCTAGTTCGCTTAAACTAATGCTCTGATACCAACTGTGACATCCCCATTTTCACGGCCATAAAATACCGATTTTGTTTATGCTTTATAAAAATCAGAGTACTTCTTTTAATAAAAATGTTGCGGAATTTGCTCCCAGAAAAAAACAAACATGATAAATGCGTTATCAAAGCATTTTCGAAGAAATGTATTTTTATTCATTTAAAACATTTGGGATGTCATCGTCAATACAGAAACATAAGCATAAACAGAACTTACATTCATTTACACTAGTGATCTACATCTCTTTTAAATCTCTCAGTGCAAAGTAGCTTCGTATCGACACATGTGACACAAATAAGCTGGAGTGGGTCGGGTTGGGAAACCTGGTGAGTACATAGGGTTTTCAACCCACAATAATATAATAATTATATTTAAACATCAAACAATAAACCCGATTACCCATCCCCGTTATCTTCTTTAATATTCCTTAAAGAATTATCTTAAGGGCCATCTCCTATATCATATTTACCTCTCATCTTTTTACCTCACATTTCCTTATATGCTCGTTCCTAAGGCATGAATACGTAGTTACAACGTCGCCTGAACTCGTAATTCATAGTAAGGGTTAGAGTATCATCACATGAATATACAGTCACAACATCACCTGGACTCGTAATTCATCACCTACAGGTTATAAGTCTGCTGGTGTTTCCACGGGTTGTCTAGAATAGTCCGTGGTCGCCATCTATACTCTAGTAGATGACTACATCTCCAAATTGCCGGACAAGGTTATAGTATCTTTCATCCTACATCGCCGATTCATCATCACCTATCCATCACCTAATAATCATCACCTTCTTATCATCACCTATCTCTCATCATTTTATTTCATCACACACCAAATATTTCATCTACCCATGTTTTATCCCAACATATTTGTAGATATAAAATAAATATACATTTAAATCATTTAAAACATGTATAAAATCATTCATCCATCATAGACAGCAAGTATTCAGATAATATGCACACATAGCACGTAATTTATATAAAATACTTCATATCTATGTGTAAGATGAAAGGGACCATGCACTCACTTGAAAAGGTGGTGAATCCGAACTCAGACAGCGCTTCGCTTCTTAAAAATAATTTCGTTCGACGAAACCTAGTATTATTACCACTAGAGTTTAGTCTATTATTCGCCGAGACTAATTAATAGTCTAGCTATTATTACTATTATATAAGCGTTAAACAATACTTATATAACCCATAATAATAGCCCAACTACTTATTATAAGTTCCTAATAACGTTATTATAATTAAATAAAAGCTATATTAAAAATAGCGTAGGCGTAGCTCACTTACAGCGGGTTTTATAGAAAACCGGGCTTTGCTTGGAGCAGCGTTCCCGAGCCGAAAAGCTCTTCTTCTCGGAGCCGTCGAGCACTCTGGGGCTTCCGCCTCGTGCTAGGGAGGTTCCCTAGGCTTTTCGGGGGGTTTCGGGGCTAAAGAGAGGTTCTAGAGAGAGAGAAAAACTAGTGAGAGAAAGAAAGAATGGGAAAGGTGTGAAGAAAATGAGGGTGGGAGAGGTTCTATTTATAGGGTGAAAAATGGCTGAACTTGGTGCCACATGTCACCATCTAGTGGCAAGACTTGGGGAGAAAGCAATGGCCAAGATTGTGTCATATCACCCATTTTCACACAGCACACTTCCGACTTCTAAAATCCGTAACTTTCACATACGACCTCCGTTTTTGACGTTCTTTATATCCACGCGTGGGTAAAAATAAGATCTACAACTTTAATTTTGACTCCGTCGGCTAATTCTTGACCGATCTTAAATTTAACAGTACGAGGAGATTATACTGTTAAATGTCCGCGTAAAATTCATAACTTCTACATACGGACTCTGTTTTCGTCTGTCTTTTTACCGTTGAGTTCCTATTAATGATATCTTCAATTCTAATTTAGGTCGCATAGGCCAAAAACCGCTCGATCTAAAATTCGAGTTTCGGGCTGTGCACTGCTAAGCCAAATCTTAGAAAATTCATAACTTCCTCATACGAAGTCAGATTTGGGCGTTCTTTTTTTGTATGTTCTCGGTTTAATGTATACTACAACTTTTATTTAGATCACTAAGGCTAAAAAGTCCTTTATCAAAAATTCACTATTTACGTCTCCCGGTGTCGTGCCGGTTTTGCCGTAAAACTTCGACGGGCCATAACTTATTCGTTATAACTCGGATTTCGGCGTTCTTTATATGTACGGAACCCTTGAGACATATTCTACAACTTGGTTAAGATTATTTATTCTAAATAATCTTTTGTCAAAAAGTCGTCTTCGAACCCTATTATCTCTAAATTGACTAGTCCGGATCTACGGGCGTTACATTAGGTACTTGTCCTCTAGCTAGTTGCGTGTCACCCACTTCAGACCAACACAGAGGTGATCTGCACTTGCGGCCATAGAGGGCTTTGAATGGAGCAACCTTGATGCTAGTGTGATAGCTATTGTTGTACGTGAACTCGACCAATGGTAAATGGGTATCCCATGCCTTACCAAGATCGATTACACAAGCCCTTAGCATATTTTCCAAGGTTTGAATGGTCCTCTCACTCTGTCTGTCGGTTTGTGGGTGGTAGGCGGTACTCTTGTCTAGTCCCGTTCCTAGAGATTTTTGTAGTGACTTCCAGAACTGCGAGGTGAATCTACTATCTATGTCCGGGATAATGGATATTGGTACACCATGCAGTCGCACAATCTCCCTGATGTATGTTCTGGTCAGTTTCTCCAGCTTGTCTGTTTCCTTTGTTGGTGGGAAGCGTGCGGATTTGGTTAACCTGTCGATGATCACCCAAAATGGCATCAAGTCCACCTGTTGCCTTGGTAACTTGATTTTTAAGCCCATTGCAATCCGCTACCACTCCCACTCAGGTATCTCCGGTTGTTATAGTAAGCATGCGGGCTTTTGCTCTGAAGTTCATGATAAGGCTCATCCTTGGCTCATCCATCCTCACCTCGTGTATACGAGTTGTATATAATTTAAATCGACAAAACCTTCGGTTGGGTGGCTCTGCCCCAAGTCCACAACCAGACAAGGAACAGGAAGTAGGGCGGAATCACACATCCTAAATCTTGTTGAGTCTAAATTATATGCCACTTTTCCATATACAACTAGCAGCGATAGATTAACCTAATGAGTTCTTATACTCTATTCTTGAACTTGACCTGCAGTACAAGTAGTCTTCCTCGGAGATCTCTTGGGTATGCTACGGGTGGTTACTGACTTCTGAGACTTCTTTGGTGCTTTCTGTTTCTAGTTTTCTATCTATTGAGCCGGCTAGAAGGTGTGGTACCCCTCGCATGGGTACTTCTGAAGTTTTGAAGTGATAGACGATATAAGGGTTTGCGTTATAGATTGGAAGAATCTCATCTGACAGCTGATTAAGGAAAAAGTTCTTTTACACAGCATAAAAAAATTGCATGGTAAGGATCAAGCCAAACCATGTCGGAGGAGGATGTCGGAACTTCTCAACGAAGTAGATATTAAGTTATTATGGAAGAGATGATTACTAGGATAATGAACAATTCTATGTACATAAGTTTTCAGCGCCTTCAGTTTTATTCTGTTATTCTGCTATGAATCCCCTTTTTAATTCAAAATTGGCGGATACTACTAATACAAGGGTTCTAAAAATTTTGAAACTATGAACTTTTATGGAATGATTCCTACTAGGTCTCTCTATCATCGCTTGGTGTACACAAGTCATGTATAATTAAGATTGGTAAGACAGTTGACTGAGCAACCCTGCCCTAAATCCACAACCAAACACGGAACAGGAAATGAGGCGGGATCACTCACTTTAAATCTACAAATCTTAATTATAAATGTCCCTAATGTTTACACTAAGCCGTCATAGCTTACCTGATAGGGTTCTTAGTTTTATATGAATGCTGTGATTTGGTTCATATGAGTGAGTAATTATAATTATAAATAAATTATTGGGGTTTGGAAGCGTACCAAACTATAGCAGGGTTCTTTGATGCTTCCCCATTCTCTGGGGTCAAACTCCTCCTGCTCCCCCGTTGTTCTTCTCAGTTGGACAGTCCCTCTTGTAATGTCCTTTCTCACCACAATGGTGACATATTGGACTTGTTCCAACGTTGGTAGTTGAAGTGATGAATTTGACCGGAGTCCTACAGAAACGGGTGGTGTGCCCCTTAATGTTGCATCTATTGCAATGCAGTACTCGACAGAATCCATGATGATGGTAGTTGCACTTGCTGCAGTGTGGGAGGTTTCCTAAGTACGGTGTGGTCGGTGTTGGGATAGCAAGGCTGATAGGGGTATTGACTGCCCCAGCTTGTTGCCCTTCTATAGGTCCTTGAGTTGAACAACTCCCTTTCTTGTTCTCGTACTTTCGTTTCATAATATTAGGTTTGAGGTTCGGATTGTCTTTACAAGTAGGCACTTGTTGATGAAATTTGTTATCACCACGATCGGGATTGCCGATCATATTTCCACTAACATTTGTGTTGTTAGCATTAAGGTGAGCCATGACAGCTGCTACGGCTGATGTGGCTGCAACTTGAAACGTAGCCGCGTCTATCTGAAGGATTGGTGTTTTATCGGAGGGTTGGTTACGTTTCTTCAGAGGCATGATTCTGTTACAAAATGAGAAAATGGGCTCGTGAGCGATTATGGTTGGCTTTAGATGTATTCTAATAATTTATCTTAATATAAATTTTTCGTTTCGTCTTACCGATCTCATAGATTTGACCTACATCCCTATGATGCAGTCCTGGTAAAAGAGTAGAAGGAAGTTTCTAGAATGGTTACCAAACGAGTGTCATCCGAACGAAATTATCTTTGGTTGGTGGATACTATGATTCAATTTTCGAAAAGATTTGAAATTAATTCATAATAGAGTCTACAATAAATCGACTTATGAATTTGAGAGGTAATCACTCTCGATTGAGATTTCGTGCTCCGAATTATTGTTATTAGCCAATACAGGAAAAGACGATAAGTTTGAATCCTAATGTGAGTAATGTATTCATTAACTCACTAGGTTCCATTATTTATTAGTATTACTGTGACGAAAAAGGCACTTAAACACTTCGCATGTAACACGCGTGGTTCTCCTCCGTTCTCCGTTCTATTCTGGGTGAAAATGATTTGTTCTCTCCTGGTATTTATAGGGTGTCCTTCTCCTTCGTAGGTATATTGAATTTATGTGCCGTCTTACTTCCTATTCTTACACTGATCTCCATTACTTCATAACGAAGAGTTCGAATCCCGGAAGTTCATGCGAATGTAAGTTTTTCGTTTTGTTATACTGTTCTCGATGATTCGACCTACATATCTGCTACGTTTCTATAGTACTATAAAAGCATTTAAGTTATTAAGACAGAATATTGACGTTAACATCTTAAGTTGGTTCGGGTTTTATGCGGAGGCATCTTTTACTATAAAGATTAAAAGATGAAACGATTGTAAGATATCAAGAATGAACATGAATTTCATATCTCATAACCAAAACACTTAGTTCGATAGGGATTTTGTAAGGAATTGGAATTAGAAGTTGTAACAAAATAATGTGAAATTGAGTGGTTATTTTTCAAAATGTAAGAAGTAAATGTCGATTATAGGTGTATTAAGTACATAGAGTTTGGAAAATTTGACCTTAAACAGGTCTATAATACACCACGATTCTGGGAAAAATATCGACATTAAAATGACCTACCGAAAATGAATTTTCGCGGTCGAACTGAAAAAGCATGAAAAATAACTCTAAGACATCTCCGAAGACTTAGACTATAACTAAAAGAGTTAACAGAGGGCGAGTAGAGTATGATCTGCTTCCTACTAAATCCGACCCTGGATTTGGCTAACTGGCGCTCTATTTTGAATATGCGCCTATCTTGTACAACATGATGCTCTCGTAATCGTTGCACTTCGGCTTGCGAAGCCGCCAGTTCTCCCTGCAAGAAGTTGGTACGATCCTTTGTTGCGTTATGATTGTCTTCCAGGTTGCGAAGACGAACAACATCGACACCAGTGGTAGCCTCAATCTGCACCACTCGGTCGATGATAGCTCTTCCCTGTTCCGTGTTGCGAGAAACACGACGAACCAGTACAGGAAGTGCTCTATCTGCTAAACCTCCAGCTTCTAGATTGTAGAAGCTTCGGTCTCCTTGGTAGGGGTGATTTTTACCTTGTTCATGACTCCACTTGTCTAGGTTTATGGCCCACAGAGGCGTCGGGCCTTGAAAGTTTTGATGAGGGTTAGGGTTCTGAGTAACTGGAGGTGGATTGTAAGCTTCTGATCCGAAATCTTCGTCTTCGAGAAAGTCTTCAGCAAAATCATCGTCTAGGGGAATTGCAGGCTCATCTTCTGGTTCGGCACTGAGCCAACCAGCATTCCCTTGATTAGGAAAGTACGGATCTCCGGGAGGATGGAATCCAGCCATTGTTATCTAAGCGAGAATAGGGATATAAGAATTATCTAATATAATTAGTAACGGTAATTATTCATTAGTGTGACGCGTAAGATGTTTTAGTTTCTCTGGCCGATCATTTCTTGGAAATTTCTCCTTGTTTCTCCATGTCTCCTCTACTGACTGCTATGATGGAGTGGTTACACCTATCTGGGTTTGTCGTGCAAGAATGGAAGTGTCTAAAGAATCTATGAGATTAAGGGTAACATTATGGGGCGATCCTTACTGGGTCCTCCTATAACCGTGCAATGTATATAAGTTGTATATAATTTAAGATTAAATAGACCTTCGAATAAGTGATCCTACTCCAAAACCACAACCAAACAAGGAACAGGTAATGAAGCATAGATCACAAATTCTAAGCATAGATCCTACTTCATCCGATGCCCGTTTTCGTCTGTCTTTTTACCGTTGTATTACTATTCTTGAGATCTTCAATTCTCGTTTAGGTTGCGTTGGCTAAAAGTCGCTCGATCTCTATTTCGAGTTTTTAGTTGTCTACTACTATATCCGAAACTTAGAAAAATCATAACTTCCTCATACGAAGTCAGATTTGGACGTTCTTTTTATACACGTTTACGGTTTAACATAATCTACGACTTTCGTTTAGATACCTAAGGCTAAAAAGTATTTTATTGAAATTTCACATTTTACACTTAATAGTATTTTACCGGTTTTGACGCGAATCTTTGATTGGTCATAACTTCTTCGTTATAACTCAGATTTGAGTGTTCTTTATATTTCTGGAAACCTTGAAACGATATCTATCCTTTTATGCAATACAATTGAGACTTTTGAACCTTTCATTTTTAAAGCTATATTTATTATATCAAAAATAGATTACCATACTTGACTTTAGGTCATTATATTGTCTTGAAATATCGGGTTGTCACAAAGGGGGAGGAGCGGTGGCGGCGCCTGCGCCCGCCACATTGAGGATCACCGATGGCCGCCCTGCTAAGGCGGATGCCCCGGCGGTGGAGAGCCGTGCATTTCAGCTGACTACCGAGGAGGCTCGGGCAGCTCCGGACGTCGTGGCTGGTACGTATCTATTATTCTCTGTTCTTATTATTCGTATGACTTATGTATACTATATGCTTGTATAGGGACCTTTTTGGTCAATGGTATGTCTGCTCATGTCCTATTTGATTCGGGTGCTACCCGATCTTTCGTATCACTTGCGCTTAGCAAGAAGTTTCGGGACGCGCCCGGGGCTCTGTATTCCCCACTTGAGGTAGAGATTGTATATGACCGCACTGTGAGTGCTGCGGGGGTGTATCGGGAATGTGTCCTGAATGTGCTTGGAGAGAGGTTTCGTTTCGATCTAGTCCCGATACCGTTGCGAGGGCTGAAGGTGATTGTCGAAATGGATTGGTTGGGGGCCAACGGGGCCATGATTGATTGCGAGTGCCAGTTGGTCAGGGTTCGAACCCCAAGTGGGGGAGAACTAGTTATTCATGGAGAGAGGGCCTCGCAGGGACCGATTCTATGTTCGGCTGCGAGGGCTAGGAGATTTCTGCAGCAAGGATGCATGGGATTTCTGGCATATGTCTCAGATACGAGAATAGAGACCGTGACGGATGTGGGTAGTGTGCCAGTGGTACCGGATTTTCGGGACGTTTTCCCCGAAGAGTTACCAGGAGTGCCTCCGAAGAGGCAGGTGGAGTTTCGCATTGATTTACTACCGAGTGCCGCCCCGATAGCAAAGGCACCCTACCGGTTGGCACCACCGGAGATGCAGGAAGTATCTACGCAGCTTCAGGAGCTGCTAGACCGAGGGTTCATTCGTCCGAGCAGTTCCTCGTGGGGAGCGCCGATTCTTTTCGTGAAAAAGAAGGACGGATCGCACAGGATGTGCATCGATTATAGAGAGCTGAACAAACTAACGGTGAGGAACCGTTATCCATTGCCAAGGATTGATGATTTGTTCGATCAGCTGCAGGGTGCGTCGTGGTTTTCCAAGATTGATCTTCGGTTGGGATACCATCAGATGAGGATGAGGATATACCGAAGACGGCTTTCAGGACTCGGTATGGGCATTATGAGTTTGTGGTGATGCCGTTTGGGCTCACCAATGCCCCAGCAGCGTTCATGGATCTTACGAACAGGGTATGCAGACCAATGTTGGATCGGTCGGTGATCATTTTTATTGATGATATCCTGGTTTATTCTAAGACCAGGGAGCAGCATGAGCAACATCTGAGGGAGGTATTAGAGACCCTGAGGGTGGAGAAACTCTATGCGAATTTCTCCAAGTGTGATTTCTGGTTGCGGGAAGTGCAGTTCTTGGGGCATGTCATCAATCAGGAGGGTATTTCGGTTGATCCAGCCAAGGTGGAGGCTGTGATGCGGTGGGAAGTACCAAGGATGCATCAGAGATTCGTAGTTTCTTGGGATTAGCGGGCTACTATCGGAGATTTATCCAGGATTTCTCCAAGATTGTTGTGCCATTGACCCGCTTGACCAAGAAAAATGTGACTTTTCGGTGGGGTGCGGACCAACAGATGGCTTTTGAGACCCTGAGACAAAGGTTATGCGAGGCTCCGATTCTAGTACTACCTGAGGGGTTAGATGATTTGGTGATGTACTGCGACGCGTCGATTTCAGGGTTAGGTGCGGTACTGATGCAGAGGGGACACGTGATAGCTTACGCCTCGAGGCAGTTGAAGCCTCATGAGGCGAATTACCCCACTCATGACCTGGAGTTGGGGGCAGTGGTGTTTGCCCTTAAGATTTGGAGGTACTATTTATATGGAGTGTGGTTCACTATCTATACCGAACACAAGAGTCTGAAGTATTTGATGGATCAGCAGAACCTTAACATGCGGCAGAGGAGGTGGTTGGATGTGCTGAAGGATTATGATTGCGAGATTCTATACCAGCCAGGGAAAGCCAACGTGGTGGCTGATGCATTGAGCCGCAAGACGGCGGGGTCCCCGATTAAGGACATTTGTATGCGGATGACAGTGACTTCTCCTTTGTTGGATATGATCAAAGTGGCTCAGGTCGAGGGGGTGAAGAAGGAGAACTGGAAGGTCGAGCGGATTCGGGGGCATTATCCTTTGTTTGTGAAGGATAGCCGCGGCCTTCTGACGTAATTTGGTCGAGTGTGGGTACCAGTGGCAGGGGGAGCGAGACAGAGGCTACTAGAGGAGGCGCACAAGTCCAGGTTCTCTATACACACAGGGGCTACAAAAATGTATAGGGACTTGAGGCTGGGATATTGGTGGCCCTGCATGAAGCGGGAGATTTCCTGGTTCGTGGAGCGATGTTTGACCTGCAGGAAGGTCAAGGCCGAGCACCAGCGGCCTCATGGCAAGGTTCAGCCACTACCCATTCCCATGTGGAAGTGGGAAGTAATCACTATGGATTTCATCACAAAGTTTCCTAGGACGGCGAGGGGAGTGGACGCTGTATGGGTGATCGTGGACAGACTGACGAAGAGTGCCCATTTTATTCCGATTTCCAAGAGTATATCTGCGGAGAAGTTGGCAGATATTTATGTGCGTGAGGTAGTGGCTAGACACGGGGTGCCAGTGTCTGTGGTTTTCGACAGGGATGTCCGGTTTACTTCCAGGTTTTGGAAGAAGTTCCACAAGGAGCTGGGCACTCAGCTACATTTCAGTACGGCGTACCATCCCCAGACTGACGGTCAGAGTGAGAGGACGATCCAGACACTGGAGGATATGCTTCGAGCATGCGTGCTGGATTTCGGAGGGAGTTGGGATACATACCTCCCATTGGCAGAGTTCTCATATAATAATAGTTATCATGCCAGTATTGAACGAGCTCCATTCGAGATGTTATATGGTCGGAGGTGCAGGACCCCGGTATGTTGGGACGAGGTTGGGCACCGGGTCATGGGGATCACTGAAGTAGTGCTCAAGACTACCAGGCTGATTCAGCAGGTGCGCGACCGGTTGCGAGTCGCGCAGAGCCGTCAGAAAAGTTATGCTGACGGACGGAGTTCGGCTCTCGAGTTTCAGGTGGGGGATTTTGTATTACTGAAGGTGTCACCCTTGAAAGGGATTATCAGGTTTCGAAGGAAGGGCAAGTTGGGGCCTCGGTTCATAGGCCCGTTCAGTATCACGGCCCGGGTGGGCAAGGTGGCATATCACTTAGAACTCCCTGAGGAGCTTAGTTAGATTCACAATACTTTCCACGTGTCCCAGCTTCGGAAGTGTGTTGTTGACGAGTCCGCGGTTGTTTCTTTGGATGACATTCAGGTGGACGGGAGTTTAAATTATATCGAAAATCCGGTCGCCATCTTAAATAGAAAGACGAAGGGTCTTCGGAACAATGAAGTGAAGTTGGTAAAGGTGCAATGGCAGCACAGGAAGGGTTCCGAATGGACTTGGGAGCCCGAGGAGGAGATGCGGGAGCATTACCCCGAATTGTTTACAGCAACGGACTCCGAGGACGAAGTCTAGTCCAAGTGGGGGAGTTGTAACACCCAAAAGCAGGTATGACCTCTTAGCCCTTGAAGTATCTCGATATTGGCATAAGAGACCCTTAAGTACGCTGGGCGTACTTAAGAGTACGCTTAGCGTACTTGGTGAGGAGGAACGCGGAGGAGCAGCACGTACGATGGGCATACCAGGAGTACGCCGGGCGTACGTGCTAGCTTGTCCAAACCCTAAAAATCCGACTTGAGCCCTATATAAACATCCTTAACTCCTTTGGACCTCATCTTTAACAACCTCCTTCACCTTCAAACGTCCCTAAAAACCCTAATATCATTTGTGAGTGTAGCTTGAACTTAAGAGTGCATTGGTGGTTCTTTTTGTGTTCATCCAAGAAGAAGAAGTTGTCAAGGAAGCTAGGAGTGTCATTTGGCTTCAAGGATCCGACCATTTTCGACCTTGAGGAGCTTCTGGAGGTAAAAAGCTTGGACCTTTCCTTCTTAATATCTAGATCTAGCTAGGGTTTTCTAGTTTGTCCCCTTTTTGGTTGAGTTTGAAAATCCTTTGTGAGTTAAGCAACTCCAGGAGATGGGAAAGACAGATCTGAGGTCCTTTGGTCCTTTAGTATCATAAAAATGGAAGCTTGATGGGAGATTTGGCCTCATGCATGGGTTAGAGACCTTGGAAAGGTCTTAATGGAGAAGTTGGGTGTGTATGAGACATGCAAAGGCATAAAGTTGGCAACTTTATGCCTTAGGACATCTTTTCAGACCTAGATCTGGCTTTTGGACGTAAAGGACAAGAGTATTAAGCTCTTAATGGAGAAAGTGCTCAAACGGGTGTACGCTGGGCGTAATCCAGTGTACGCCGCGCGTAGTCCCATGTTCCAGTACGCTGCGCGTACCAGGATGGTACGCCGAGCGTACGTAATGCAGATGGGTCGAATTTGTTTTGGGCCCTTAGGCTAGTTGGGCCTCATTTGATTATTGGGCCTGGTGCATTCTGGGAATTATGGGTCATATCATCTGTTTTGGGCCATGGACATATTGATTAGGCCTTATTGGGCCAAGAGGCCCATTAAGGATTTTGGACTTAGACTTTGGGCCCAATAGCAAGGGATGGATAATTGGGCCTTATGGAAGGGTTTGGAGTTTGGGTTTCCCTTGATTAATTAAAGTCCTAACATTGTCTAATATTATTATTCAGCACAGGAGGTTACAGATTCTTAGGAGATCGGCTTTTGTATTCAGCAAACAGAGGTGAGTCTCCTCACCATACCAATGGGTCTAAGGCACCAAGGTTGGCCCATTATATGATGTGTAGTGTCCTAGCTGAGATTGTATTATGTGACTTGTTAGTTGGTATGAGCTAGGAAGTATGCTATTGATATATGTCGTACTTGTATGGAAGACCATGGGAGAGCCCATGACACTTGGATGTAAGACCATGTGGAGAGCCCATGGATTTCCTATCAAAGACCATGGGAGAGCCCATGGCACTTAGGTGTAAGACCATGTGGAGAGCCCATGGAATCCTGGAGTAAGACCCTGGGGACGAGCCCACGACATCCCTATCTGTTGTACGCATGGATTATGTGATATGTGTGTTACTTTGATTAGCTATCAGGATATGTGTATGTGTATTGTGTGTGGTATGCTCTGGGGAAACTCACTAAGCATTAACTTACAGCTTGTGGATTTGTTTCAGGTACATCAGAGCCCAAGGGCAAGGGCAAGGCGTGATGGTGCGGCGTGCACTCTCTCACCGATATTTTATGGGATACTCTGATGTTTTTGAATAAAGTTGTAATGAATGTGGATTTGAAAACAATCTGTTTTGGGATTTCATGGTTAATGGAAATAAGTTTGACTAATTAAAAATGAAAAAATATATATATAGTATTTTGAAAATTTGGGTCGTTACAGGCTGGAGAAAAGTCAAGGAAAACCCCCACCACCACCGTGAGGTGGTGGCTGCCGTCGTGTGGTAGTGGGTGGTTCCTGGCCTAGTGAAACTTTAATCAACTAAAAGCTTAACCATTGGACTAATTGGCTTGTGTTTGGGTCGGAAACCCTAATTAGGGTTTAGAAAACCCTAATCTTGGAGACTGTTGTTTGGGACTTGTCGGAACCCGCGTTTTGGACCGTTGGATTGGAATTATGAAATATGCCCGACCATATTGTATGATTGGCTTAGTGGGGGTGATGAACTTAATATATTAAGTCCTTAATGGGTTAAATAAGAACACTTAACCCTAATTGTCATTTTATGTGAAAACCCTAATTGTGTTTGGGTTTTGAGTTGGGCTTTTCTTTTGGGCTTAGGTGTTTGGATTCTTGATGGGCCATTTGAGAACAAGTGTATGGGCTAGGAAATATTGGATGGGCTTTAGGGTAAGACCCATGTAAGGGGTTTGGGCCCAATTTGGAAAATTGGGCCATAATTGGGCTTTGATTAATTGTTTGGCTTTTGATCCTTCAGATTGTAAGTTTGGGCCTTAGTTTTGGACCAAGCTAGGTTAGAGGTGAAATGGTCTTTTTACCCCAAGTATGGACTTATGGTTATGCATTAGAACCCGATTGTTAATTGGGCTTTGTTTTGACGATTGACAGTTCGGGGATATGTCAGCCAGCAGCCAGAGAATTATCCGCGGGACTTCATCAGTGTGAGGTGAGCCTCCTCACTGTGTTTAGCGGGTCGAAGGCACCAATGCTGACCCATGGTTATTATGTTAGGATGACATTTTTCTACGTGACCCTGACATGTGTATGTATTGATATGTATGTTGGGTGGGACCAGATGTTTATTTTATATGCTAGTATCAGGTTATGCATATATGACTTGTATGTGGGTGGGGCCCGTTGATTGTGTTGTATGTTATTATCTTTGTGATTTTCGCTTGTGTTGGAATGTTTATATGATTATATGTTATTCGAGTGTGGATGGGGCCCGTATCTCATTATTATTCGAGTTTGGGTGGGGCCCGTTATGCGAGTGTGGGCGGGGCCCGTATCTCATTATTATTTGAGTGTGGGCGGGGCCTGTTATGCGAGTATGGGCGGAGCCCGTATCTCATTATTATGCGAGTGTGGGCGGGTCCCGTATCTCACTTGGGTAGGGCCAGTTATCTATGTTATGTATGTATGGTATGTGGTATCTTGGGGAACTCACTAAGGTTTGTGCTTACGGTTTTCAGTTTATGTTTCAGGTACTTCGGTTTTCAAAAGGAAGAGCTCGGGATGATTACAGACCACACACCATATGTTTCCGCCTTGGATGTTTTACTCTGATTTTATAGAAATTGATACAGTGGTTTTATGTATATGTTTGGATGTCATTGACAAATACTGTTTTATCTATTTTTTAAAAATGAAGTTTTTGGGACCATATTTTTGGATGTTACACTAAAGGATGCATGGAGCAAAACCAACCATTAAGACCCCATTTTTTATGACTCAAGATCCTTCCTAAGGTCTGAAAGGACGGATTAATGGGTCAAGAATAGGCCATGCTCAAGAATCACCATTTTGGGACTAAAAAGTGTCTCAAAAGAGCAAAAATTTAGATCTAGAAGATGGAGTGGTAAAGATGCAAGCTTTTTACCTTCTGGAGCTTGCTAACAAGGAAGAAACCTTAGATCCAAAGTGCTTTCCAAACTTCAAGCTCTCCACACCACTCTCTTCTTCTTCAAGGATACTTCCAAACACTCTAATGGCTCCAAAATGCTCTCTTTCTCTTATGGTTTGCTTGGGGATCGATTTCACAGAAGGAGGTTGAGTAAGAAGGAGATGTGAGGCTATAATGGGGTTTAAATATGAGTCAAACCCTAAAAATTAGGGTTTGCGTGATCTTTACATACGCCCTGCGTACTAAGCCACGCCCTAGTACGCTTAGCGTACACACGTACGCTTGGCGTACTCCCAAAGTACCAAATTTATTAAAGTGCCACTATGGGCCCTTTTGCACCCTTTCTTATACTTAGGGACCAAAATGCAATATAATTCAATTATATGATCAAAATTAGAAGTAGCTCATCATTCGGATGTTACAATTCTCCCCCACTTGAACTAGACTTCGTCCTCGAAGTCGGTTGCGGCAAATAACCCATGATAATGCTCCCGCATCTCAGCCTCCGGCTCCCATGTCCACTCAGAGCCTCTTCGATGCTGACACTGAACCTTTACCAAAGGTATCTCCTTTTTGCGCAGGACCTTCATCTTTCTTTCCAAAATAGCCACCGGTCTCTCAATATAATTCAGGTGCTCATCAACCTGAATATCATCCAAAGGAACCACTGCCTTGTTATCCAACACACACTTCCGCAACTGAGAGACATGGAAAGTGTTGTGGATCTGATTGAGCTCACTCGACAAATCCAACCGTTAAGCCACCCTGCCTACCCTGGTGATCACACGAAAAGGTCCAATATACCGGGGGACCCAATTTCCCTCTCTTCCTGAAGTATATCACACCCTTCCAGGGCGAGACCTTCAGGAGCACCATATCGCCGACCTGAAACTCCAACTCTGATCGGCGCCATTCGGCATAGCTCTTCTGCCGAATCTAAGTGGTCTGCAGTCTCTGCCTGATCTGCTGAATAAGCTCATTGGTCTGAATGACTACTTGGGTCCTTCCCGTGACCCTATGACCAATCTCTCCCCAATATACTGGGGTACTACATATCCATCCATACAAGAGCTCCAAAGGTGGGACACTAATGCTGGAGTGATAACTATTGTTGTAGGAGAACTCCGCAAGAGGTAGGTAGGAATCCCAACTCCCACCGAAATCAATGATACATGCATGCAACATATCCTCAAGGGTCTGGATGGTCCGCTCACTCTGACCGTCGGTCTGCAGGATGATTTAAAATAGTTTAATAAAATCGTAAATATGGTTATAGGTGAGAAATCTAAAGAATTTAAGTGGTAGTTGAGAAATTATAAATACTTAGGTAGATGTCGGTGTGATAATAAAATGGTAGGTGAGAGTTTCATTACTTAATTAATTTAATTAATAGTACTAGGCGAGTGTTGTCAAACAACCTTTCAAAAAAAATGTATTTTTCCTAGTATATTTGGAAATTAAACTAGCATTAATAAAACCTTTTTTTGAATCTGAAATGGTACTTTGGAATCCAAATTTATGTTTGAAATATCAGGTATTTGGAGAAAAATTTTATTTTACAAATAACAGAAAAAGTAGGTTATATTTGTTAAACACCTAGTTCATAATGATTAGTTTAGTTAGTATTCCAAATAAAAATGGCTTGAAGCACATTAATGTTGTAACATCCCGATGTTAAGGTACTTCTAAATTCATCCATATAATTTTATTTATGACATTTTGGCCCCTAAGTCCCAAGAGAAAGTGCCTTGAAGCCCTAGTAACATTTTCGTAATTCTTGCAGTTTAAGTACGCCAAGCGTACATATGTGTACGTTGCACGTACTAGAGCGCGCCCAAGTACACTGGGCATACACTTATGTACGCAGGGCGTACTAGCTAAAGAAGGAAACCCTAAATTTTAGGGTTTGGGTGGTATTTAAGAAACATTAAGCCTCATTTCTCTTCTCATTTCCAGCCTCCATCAGCATATTTGTGTTCTCTTGCAAACCCTACCCACTTTTGAGCTCTTGGAAGGTTTAGTGTGAGTTTTTGTGTGTTCCAAAGGAAGAAGAAGGTGGTGGTGAATCTTGGAAGCTTGAAGCAAGCTTGGATCTGGGAGTTTTGCATAAAGTTCATACCTTGATGACTTATTTGTTAGATCTTATTCTTGGGTGTTTTTATGTTACTTTTTGGTCCCAAAAGTCTCATATTGTGCACGGTTTGTTCTTGTCAATTTGGATTGTCCTTTCAGACCCTAGGAGGGGTCCTAAGCCATAAAAATGAGGTCCCATTTGTTAGTTTTGCTCCATGCATCTTGTAGAAGGTCTTAATGGATTAAGACCTTGTGTTAAGCACTTTTTGGACTTGTAAAGTAATAAAGTTCAAAACTTTATGACTCTAGAGTGCATTTGGACCTTAGATATGAAATATGGACTTAAGTGCTTAAGTTATTAATCACTTATTGGAGTTTGGAGGCTGCGAGGGTACGCCTCGCATACATGGGAGTACGCCCCGCGTACTTTGTAAATCAACCTGATGAGTAGTCAACTGTGAGGCTTCGCATACGACATGCATACCTCCGGAGTACGCCCCACATACTCGCACTAGTCAGCCTTGTTGAGTTGACTCGGTTGAGTTGACTCGGCTGGGTTGACTCAGTTGACTTAGTGGGTTTTGACTAGTTGACTTTGACCAAGTTTGACCTTAAGGGTATTTTGGGATTTTGATGGAATTGGTCATTTAGTGGAAATAGGTATCAGTTAGAGAGCTAGATTCGGAGTCGGACCTCATCAGTTGACTCGGCTGGGTTGACTCAGTTGACTTAGTGGGTTTTGACTAGTTGACTTTGACCAAGTTTGACCTCGAGGGTATTTTGGGATTTTTATGGAATTGGTCATTTGGTGGAAATAGGTATCAGTTAGAGAGCTAGATTCGGAGGCGGACCTCATCAGTTCTGTTCAGTTTGCGAGGTGAGTTTTCCTCACTGTACTTTTGGGTCGAAGGCACCAAGGCCGACCCCTTTGGATTGTTATCCTAGTTATCGCATGATTTTATGATGTAGTGATTTGTTAGATCTGTATCCTGGTATATAGGATGATGTTATGCTTAGTGATCGATTGGATCTGTATGACTGTCTGTATATATATTCTAGCTAGGGTTTAATATGGTATATGTTGATATGTGATGGTGTGTTGGGTTAACACGGTCATGTTGTGTGCTGAAGGCCGAGAGACCCAGAGAGTCCCGGATAGATTGCAGGTCGAGGGGCGTACTAGTCAGGCCGAAGGCCCGAAGGACGTTCCAGATAGGCTGAAGGCCAATGAGGCGTACCAGTCATGATGAAGGTCCTGTGAGCGTACCAGATAGACTGTAGGCCGGTGGGGCGTTCCAGTCAGACTGAAGGCTCTGTATGCATGTTGTATGGTTGTTGTTATTATGATTATGTGTTATGTTGGTACTTTGGGGGAACTCACTAAGTGTTGGCTTACAATTTTGGGTTATGTTTCAGGTACTTCAGAGGATCGCGGAAAGGCGAAGGCGTGACCATACACATCCTCATGTTTGGACTTATGATTTTGGGAAACTCTAATATAGAACGTGTTTTGAAAACTATGTTGTAAACAATTTGTGATTGTGTGTTAGTTTTTAAAAGTTTACATTTTTCATGATTTTATGGATTTTACAAGTTGGTATTAGAGCCTTGGTTTGAGTGAATTGGAGGAACACTCGTGCAAATCCAGAGTCAAACTAATGAAAGATTTAAAAAAAATGATTTTCAAAGTATTTTTCAATTAACCAAGAGGATGTGATGTGTACGATCAGCCGGAGCCAGTAAGTAGACCCCAAATTACCACACTGTTATTTGATATTGTGATATGCTAGAACAACATGCTAATCATTGGCTAGGTATCTTCAGGAATTGCATGATAGAACTGCCTGATTACATGATGCCTGATAGCCTAGGATTCTTCGTTATATGGAATTGATATCATTATTGTAGTTGCTTAGTGTATGCATCATGGTTTTACATAACTAAGATTCTATAGCCTGAGAATGTCTGGTTTGGCCCTGTTTCATGTTCTTGTTTGATGAAGGATTATGGTAGGATCAAATATTCGACTGTCTATAGGGTCCATCGTTAAGTATGATCAGCATACACGAGTGTTGCAGGGTTGGTGGAAGTTTCATGGATGAGTTGTGTGGGGTTATTCGGGCAGTCTCGTGATGATTACCCTTTCTCTAGGGAGTGAGGACTGAGTGTATGAGTATGATAGTGTGTATTGTTAGGTTTTTTGTGATGATTCTCTAAGACAAATACGGGTAGGTGTGGAAGGTAGTATGGGCCCATACTATTGAAAGCACAGGACCCGTACGCGTAGCAAGGAAGGCACAACCCCTAGGGCTTTGTAGGGAGTTGTTCCCCCTGCTTTGATATGTGTGTTATCTGATATCTCCCTGGTTTATTTTCAGTATGGTGACGACGCGACGTTTCGAAACAGGATCTGGGTTAGGATTAGGAGCTGGTAGCCAGGGTGCGCCAATAGTGATAGAGGACCGTATCAGGGAGATTATCTACGAGGAGGTGGTTACCATTGTCTGGGGGCAGATACTGTAGCTATTTGGGTCTATCAAGACCATGATGATGGAGTTCTTTAATGACAGATACACAACCCTTGTTGAGACTGCTGCTGCCATAGCCCGTGCAGTCGTCGCGG
The DNA here is from genome assembly GCF_052849685.1 of Lactuca virosa. Lineage (NCBI taxonomy): Eukaryota > Viridiplantae > Streptophyta > Magnoliopsida > Asterales > Asteraceae > Lactuca > Lactuca virosa. The sequence goes on from NC_136427.1 coordinate 41,643,111, forward strand.
CTGCAGGGATTGGTTTTGGACGGGTATTTAAGTATCGGGACTTCAACAATATGAAGCCCCCAACTTTTGATGGATTTTAGAACCCGATCATAGCCATGAGGTGGCTATCTTACGTAGAGGGATGCTTTTTCACCTCCTCTTGCCCAGTTGACCAGAAGGTCATGTGCGCTCTGACCCTTCTAAGGTCCGGAGCGAAGGATTGGTGGAGAATTGTTACAGGATTGTATTCCACTGAGCAGAGAGCTTCTGTGTCTTGGGAGCAGTTCTCGGAGATGTTCCGTACTAGATATGTGTCGCGGGAGGAGTGTGAGAGGTTGTGTAACGCCCGCTGATTTGGGCTAGTGAATTTAGAGATAATAAGCATTATAATGACTTTTAGATAGAAGATTATTTAGGATAAATAATCTTAGCCAAAGTTATAGTATATGTCACAAGGATTCCGTACATATAAAGAACGCTGAAATCCGACTTATAACGAACAAGTTATGACCCGTTGAAGTTTTGCGATTAAACCGGCACAGCTTCGCGTATCGTGAAAAGTGAATTTTTGATGAAATACTTTTTAGACTTAGCAATGTAAACGAAACTCATTGTATACATTAAACCGGGAGTGTGCATATAGAGAACGTCCAAATATGAATTCGTTAGAGGAAGTTATTATTTTTCTAAGATTCAGTGTAGTAGTATACAACCCAAAAATCGAATTTTAAATCGACCGATTTTTAACAGACACAACCTAAATGAGAATTGAAGATCTCGTTAATAGGAGCTCAATGATATAAAGACAGACGAAAACGGAGCTTGTATGCGAAAGGTATGGACGAAACTTAGTCCCTACTCTTCACGCGCGACGAATTCGCTACAGATTTGTAAATCTGAGATAGAACGAGAATTAGCCGATGGAGTCTAAATGAAAGTTGTAGCACTCGTAAATAACAAAACGTGGATATAAACAACGTCGAGAATAGAGTTCGTATGCAAAAGATATTGACGAAACTTAGTCCATACTCTTCAAGCGCGGCGAATTCGATACAGATTTGTAAATATGAGATAGAATGAGAAATAGCCGATGGAGTCTAAATGAAAGTTGTAGTACTCGTAAATACCAACACGTGGGTATAAAGAACATAGAAAACGGAGCTCGTACGCAGAAGATACAGACGAAACTTAGGGTATACTCTGTGATCAAACCCCTATAAATAGAGGATGAATTCTTCATATTTCCTTACTCAATTCCTCTAAACTCTGTCTAGAATTCTTCTTTCTTTCATGTTCGATTTCTCCTAGTTTTAGGGTGCGATAGATCAACTCTGAGTCGTCAAAAAAGCCAAGAAAGAAGTTTTTAGAGTCGGAGTTCTGCCCTTGTAATTTCCTGGTTTTCGTTAGGAGCCCGGTAAGTTAAGCCACACTATTTATGTTTTCAGTGTAACTTATATTTATAGTCATAATTCATTATTATGAACCTATAAATAAGATTTATCAGTAATTTCAAGTCATTATACTGATCGATCTAATTACCGGAGAGGTGTCTAGAATGGTCACGTTGGTTTGGTTGTTGGATTTCAGAAAGGCTATACGCCGAAATGGTCCTGCCTCCCAATTGTCCTGCCTGGCTGATCCTTACTTGATAGATCATGAAGTAGACTTTGAATTAATGATGAATCAAGACAAATAATTAGTCGTAATAAATATTATAGTAAAACTAAGTAATAATAACACTAGGTTATGTCAAATGAAAATACAATCGCTAGAAGCGAAGCGCTATCCGAATTTTGAATCGTCACTTTAACAAGTGAGTGCATAGTTACTTTCATCTTACACATAGATATGAAGTATTTAATATTAATACATGCTATACGTGCTTATTATCTGTGTTCCTGATACCTATGCTAGATGAACGATTTATACATATTTTACTTGATTTAAACTGTATATATATTTTTATACCTACAAATATATTGGGTAAAGATGGGTAGATAGAAGATGATATGGATGATGAGAGATGATATAGAGATTGAGAGGTGGAAGATGATGAGAAGCCTTGACTTTAAAGTTGATCCAGTCATCTAGTAGAATATAAATGACGACCACGGAATATTCTAGACAGTCCAGTGGAACGCTAGCAGACTCGCAACCTGTATGTGTTTGTGAACAACGTGTTCACCAGATGTACTCTAAAAACCCGGGCAGCTATGGACTTTGTGCCTTATAAATGAACATTGGAAGCTATGGACTTAGTTCCTAATAGATAGCATTGGCAGGTGTGCCTAATAGATAACATCGGAAACTATAGACTTGGTGCATGTTAGATAAACCCTAACAGTGATGGACTTCGTGCCTATTCCTTAGGACAATCCTTAGGAATGAATAAATGAAGAATAGATGATTCTTAGGAAAGATGCTTAAGAATAAAGAAGATAATGGGGATGAGAAATTGGGTTAATTGTTTTATGATTAAACATAATAATTATATTATTGTGGGTTGAAAACCCTATGTACTCACCATGTTTCCCAACCTGACCCACTCAGTTTATTGTATCACAGGTGGCTATATGAAAGATACATTCTGCTGAGAGATTCAAGGAGTAGCAGGCCACTAGTTTAATTACTGTAAGGCTTGTAATATTTCGTTATGCTTATGTTTCTATATTGACGAAGACACCCCAATGTTTTAATATAAATAAAAATACATTTATTCTAAAATTCTTTGATAATATCTTTATCATGTTTTCTGGGAACAAATTCTGCAATATTGTTCTTCAAAAAGGATACTCTAATTTATAAATAAGCATAAACAAATCGGTATTTTCTGGCCGTGAAAATGGAGATGTCACTGGTTGGCCCATGAGTTTTTGGACCTGAGGCAGGGGACTGAGTCGGTGATGGAGATCACCAAGATGTTCATAGAAAGGGTTATGTTTTGTCCTGAGTTTGCTTCTGAGCAGGCTCATATGACCCGTTACTTGAGCATGATCAAGACGGATATTAGACAGTTTGTTTCCACCTAGCGTTATGATACTTTGTTGGAGATGCAGGAGGTTGCCAGGCGGCATGAGATTGAGATAGAGCTTCATACAAGGGAGCAGAGACCGGCCCCGGCGTAGTCGCAGCCATCGCCAAAGTGGTTCAAGGCCACTGATTCTAGAACTGGGAGTCAGAGGGGCCACACTTGTGGGAAGTTCGGCAAGGTTCATGATGGCGCCTGTCGTTCAAGAGGTGTGTGCCACAAGTGTGGCAAGGAGGGGCACTATGCGATGGATTGCCGCCAGCCGGCCCCAACCCTGAGTTCCAGGATTTGCTATCATTGTGATCAGGTTGACCATGTGAAGGTCAACTGTCTATTGCTCGCCGCCAAGCTGGCGCAGGCCCCAGCGCCAACTACTTTGAGGATCACCGATGGACGCCAAGGGAGGGCGGAGCCCTGAGGGCTCGAGGTTGTGCTTTTCAACTCACTGCCGAAGAGGCCAGGGCAGCTCTAGATGTTGTGACTTGTATGTATCTATTAATTATTCAGTTGATTATGTTTGGTGTTATGCTTATATATATATATATATATATATATATATATATATATATATATATATATATGCCTCTAATAGGTATGTTCCTAGTGAACTCTTTGCCTACTCTTGTATTGTTTTACTCGGGTGCGAGTTAGTCCTTTGTATCTCAATCTTTCAGTAGGGAGTTTGATATGCCTATTGGGGAGTTATAGTGTCCGTTGCGGACTTCTATCGCCAACGAACACGGGGTTTCTATGTCTACGGTATTTTAGGGATGTGTGCTTGAGATCTTTGGGGTGTCTTATCCGATCGATCTGATCCATATACCCATGGGGGATGTATGCGTGATAGTAGGTATGGACTGGCTGAGCAGGTTTGGTGCCAAGATTGATTATGAGGGCCAGCGGGTGGTAGTTCGAACCACAAGTGAGGGAGAACTGGTTATTTATGGAGAGGGCACCAGGGTCGGTTCATGATTTTGTTCGGAAGTCAGGGCTCATCAGTATATTCAGCACGTGTGTGCAAGTTATTTGGCTTATGTGGTTGACACTCGAGTTGGGGATCAGATTTCAGTTTTAGAGGTTCCAGTGGTCAGGGAGTTTGCTGATGTATTCTCGGAGGAGTTTCTCGGTGTGCCTCCCGAGAGGCAGGTCCAGTTTACGATTGACCTTGTGCCGGGTGCCGCCCTGATCGCTAAGGCATCGTACTGCTTGGTACCGTCTGAGATGCAGAAGTTGTCATCTAAACTGTAGGCGTTGATAGGCAAGCAGTTCATTAGACCGAGTAGTTCTCCATGGGGTGCGCCGATATTGTTCGTCATGAAGAAAGATGGTTCGCACCGGATGTGCATCGATTATCGAGAGTTGAATAAGTTAACGGTGAAGAACTGTTATCCCCTCCCGTGGATTGATGACCTCTTTGATCAGTTGCAGGGTGCATCTTGGTTCTCAAAGATAGATCTGAGGTCTGGGTATCATTAGGTTTGAGTAAGAGGGGAGGACGTGGAGAAGACTGCGCTTTGGACTTGTTATGGGCATTACAAGTTTGTGGTGATGCCATTTGGGCTCACCAATACGTCTGACGTGTTTATGCATTTATTGAATTGGGTATGCAGGCTGATGCTCGATCGATCGGTCATTGTATTTATTAATGATATCTTGGTGTATTCCAAGGCCAGAGAGCAGCATGGGGAGCATCTTCGCGAGCTTATGGGGGTTTTGAGGCAAGAACGACTTTATGCTAAGTTCTCAATGTGCGAGTTTTGGTTACAGTATGTCCAGTTTCTGGGGCACCTCGTTAACCAAAATGGGATTTTGGTCGACCCTGCCAAGATCGAGGCAGTGATGCAGTGGGAGGTTCCGAAATCTCCTTCCGATATCAGGAGTTTCTTGGGTTTAGCAGGGTACTATCAGAGATTCATTCAATATTTCTCCAAGATTGCGGTACCCCTCACTCGTGTGACGAGGAAGGGGTGGATTTCCGATGGGGCCCAGAGCAACACTTGGCATTTAAGACTCTTCGGCAGAGGTTATGTGAGTCCCCGGTATTGACCCTCCCTGAGGGAGTTGATGATTTTGTGGTATTATGTGATGCATCCATTACCGGTTTGGGGGGCAATCCTTATGTAGAGAGGACGGGTGATTGCATACACTTCACGGCAGCTGAAGCCGCATGATTCGCGATATCCTACGCATGATCTGGAGTTGGGGTGGTGGTGTTCGCCCTCAATATTTTGAGGCACTATCTTTACGGGTTCGTCGTACTGTCTACACGGATCACAAGATTTTGAGGCATATTTGTTGGGTTATGAGCAAAACAACAATCCTATGGTGCATATGCAAACCCTAAAGCTTTGGATCTAGGTTTTTCTAATTGTACATGCAATAATCATCCAAAGCTTGTAAACCCTAAATCTATCATATAGAAATGGAAATCAACATAATTAAACAAGTAAGAATATTACCTTTCAATTGTAGCTTGAAGATCCTTGTCTTTGAGAGCTTAGTATCACAAGTGTAATACCTCTAATAGATCACAAACACCACACGCAATTGGAGAATATGAGAGAGGGGACGAGGGATACTAAAATCGTCTCTAAGATCCTTGGGGTTCAAGTGGCCGAAAATTAGATGCACATAGGAATCTTCCAGAATCCCTAGCCTTGGACGAAATCCTTATGGGCTTCCATAAGTTTTCGTCCGCCCCTTTCCAAAGGGTTCCTCAGCCCGATATTGCAATTATCACATGATTACAATATTAGTCCCCTTAATTTAATTAATCTCTTTTGACCACAAAATTAATTCTAAATTAATTCTTGACCAATATTAATTAAATATATATGATTTATCTTTTAATATATTATTCTCATAATATATTAATAAATCACATTTATCCTCTTTCTCCATTATCCATCCAGTCAAGTTGCTTTGGTGAAGGCAACCCAAAAGGACCATGCTACTATCGGGTCAAGTAATACCAAATATAGTTATGGGCTTAGACTCCTAATCCAACAGTCTCTCACTTGGATAAGTCTAATAACTATAAGTGCAAGTACGACTTCAAAATCCGATTAGCAGTCGTAGCTCTCAAAAGTCGTTGTCGAACTCTGACACGTCCTTTAGATAAGGGATCGTATAGTCCTCCGTTCTCAAGATATCGTGTGGACAATTACATGGAACATAGTCATACTTATTGTCCAGCAGTTTGTTTCTCGATCTCTGATTTGTCTGACATAGAACTTAATTGAAAACATCAATTCAGTCCTGACCGGGCCCGTCACATAAGTCAAACCAAATCATCGAGGGGCCCAAGATATCACTTTTAGCCTCGTAGGATAAAAGGAACGTATAAACGTCGACTTATATGCTTGTACTATTTACTCATCAAATCGTAAAAAACAATGTGTTTTATAACATCAAGTTACTGATGCATTTACACATTATCAATGCACAACCAACTCGTAAACAACAACTCATATATCTAGGTTTAAAGACTATATGTGTAACGCCCGTAGATCCGGGCTAGTCAATTTAGAGACAATAAGTGTCGAAAACGACTTTTTGATAGAAGAATATTTAGAAACGATGGACAGTGTACTTAGATTTCACATTGTTATGTGAATTCTACAACTAGTTAACTGTAGAGACTATCCATATTCGGGTCACTCTTTGACTCGAACACCTTTTCATGAATCATACATACACATTATGCACTTGACCTAGTAGTAGAAATTAGATCGGAGTCTCGTGGAACTTAAGTCAAATTTGAAACTATAACTAGTATACGTGGTTCTTCAAGTTCACTTGAATCTCGGAACCACTACATATAAATGCCAATAAACCGACAAAAAAGGAATTACAAACATTATTTCTAACTTGAATAAGAGTTAGGAAACACAAAAAATAATTTGAAGTCTCAATGATTCAATTTATTTTGATATCCAAAGATGTATTAAACTCCAAAACCCTAAAAGCCCTAAAATCTCAAATTTATAAACTTTAACACCTAAAAATCCATAAAATTTGTTATGAACATCATAATATCAATTTAAAATGACTAAATTCAGAAAAATATAATCAAGGAAAATAAAAAATTAAATCATTAACATTTACCCTTGATTTATAAGTCAAAAATCAAGAGTTTTATGCATAAAAACTAGGTTAAGGTGCACATTTTATAAAAAGTTGGATATTTTTATAAAAGATTTGAATTTTTATAAAAGAAACAAGAGAGAGGGAGCCTCTCCCACCCTAAAATTCGTCCTCTCTCTCCCATTATCTCTCTTCCCCAAAATTTGAATCATTTCTCACTTCTCCACACTTCACCTCTTCGTTCTCTCTCACCCTCTTCATCACCACTCCATCTTCTCTCTTCCCCTCACCCTAACCACGAAATTTTCCAGAAAAATGGATCCAAAAATACACCTTAAACTCTAAATATTCATCATTTGATGTAATCTTGAAGGTAATCCCGAATTTTCTTTCATTCTACTTCACTTTTCCTTCAAGTTTTGTTATTTTCTTACACTTTCTCCTTCTTCTACTTCTTCATCTTCTTCAAACTTGTTTTCTTTTTGTTAAAATGGTTTTTAGAACATCATGGATGTGTTTTAACACCATGCATGTATGATAAACAAGGTTGCATGTTCATGATCTTAGTGCAAAAATTGATTTTAAGGATTAAAACGTCAAACTCAAGTTAAGAGTTTTTGAGAAACAAAATTTTGTTCATAAATGCATGTATACATTTTGACAAGTTTTAATCTTTTGATCTCTGGAAACATGACTAGAATATGAGTTTATCATGACTTCATAAAATATTTCAAAATATTTACTCAAAGAAATGATGAAAACTCACTTTTCTAACCAATCATCATGCATACAATCTTCCAAATTTCTGTACTTGACTTTAAACTGCCATATCTCACTCATTTCTTAACCAAAATTCGAGATTCTTTTTCTGAAATATAAGATTCTGAGATTGATTTCAAATTCATCTGACCTCACTGGAAAATTCCAATATTTCGATTTTTAGAAATTTTTACAAAACTGTTGCTCAAACAGCACCTTTTTGTGAATACTAGTTTTGTATTGCATGTTCAAAGGTCTTATTCCTCACTAAAAATCTAGGAAAAATTAATTTAAGCACTTAACATCATGTATTAAGAGGGACCAAAAGATATTGATTCAAAAGTCTTTGGAACATGTTGCAAAAATTCTCAAAGTAACATCAATAATCTTTACCAAAATCACAAGAACCAAGTTTTCTCTATAATTTATTGAGCCTTTAGGCATGTTTTTCGACATCAAAAATAAGAAAACGATTTTTCATTGTTATTAAATTGTACGAAGATATATTCTGGAAATTTTCAGCTCAATACATATTTTCTTTATTTTCACATGAAAATAATAATAAAATAGAGTGTTAAAGCATATAAAATACTTGCACTAGTAAATAAATTTTAGAAAAATGCGTGGATGATCCTTTAAGTTAATAAACATCTCTCATGAAGTTTCATCGATTTTTGTTACTGTTTAGTATGGTTTTTAATTTTCTATTTATTTAGTTCCAATAAATCATAAAACCACTTTAGGGAATGTGAAAATATTATCTCTTATTTTTCGCAGCTTCTGCCTGATGTGGAACACTCATAAAAATATTTAGGGAATGTGAAAATATTATCTCTTATTTATCTCATTTTATTTAGTCACTTCCTCAAGCTGGTACACCCAAGTCTCACTGAGCCTCACTACTAACCCACTGAAACATATCCTAGGCTTTCCTAGGTTCCCGAACTCACCCAGTCCTCAGCTGCTGAAAGATTCCTAGTAATGTCAACTAGCTACCTCATGAATATAGCCACATGCAACAGAGATTAGATAATCCTTCGAGTAAAAGACCCATCCCTAGATCGGTTGGACTCAAACAAGAGTTGTGCAATAGGGTCAAATATGTCTCTCTGAGATTATCCAGCCTGTGCCACATGTGACTTAGCATATTCACTTAATAGTTACCTCACATTACTAAGAGTCCCACAAAGCACAAAGCAAGCAACATTCAGACAATGGAAAATCTAACCATAATATTCCAATCAAACCATTCTATCCTCTAATCAGGAATATGTACATGCAATTCAAAGGCTCATACAATCAGGCATAACCTAAACAGGCTATCCTATTACTGACTGATCAGTACTAGCATGCAAGTCTACAAGCACATACAATAGGAATACAAGGCATCCTCCTAGATCCTTAGCCCTAATCTAGCATGCAATTCTCATAATCATATCATAACATGAAATATCATAACATGTATGGGTATCTTGGGGAAAACTTACTTGAGCTCGGCTGATTGCACGCATCATACACCTTGTTCTTTTCAAAGTTCTTTTCTCTTTTCAAATTCTTTTCAACTTCTTTTTATAAAAGGGTTTTACTTTTGAAAATTTTCATACCAAGTCCTTAGTTTGAGTTCAGACACACCCGGGAGTGTGGCCGAATCCCTCAAACCAAGGCTCTGATACCAACTTGTAACATCCCAAAATTCAAGACCAAAAATTTCATTTTTAGATAAGTTATTATAAAACCAACAGTATAAGAAAACATCCATAATATCATGTCGTGTCAAAAACCAAAGTAGAAATAATCAAAACATGTTATCATAAAACAATATCAGAGTGTAATCCCAAAGATTTCATGTGCGGAAAACATAGTGTGATGCGCTGTGATCAAGTCGGCTCCTTTCCTTTGAAAACGAGTACCTGAAACCAAAACTGTAAACTGTAAGCACGAAGCTTAGTGAGTTCCCCCATCATACCACATACTATACAATCATACTGTCAGGAATATCTGGGTGCCCGACCTACCCCTTCGGTATCTTTCAACCGGTAACCACCTAGCATATCTGGGTGCTGGCCTCCCCTTCGGTCTCTTTCAACCGGTAACCATGAGCTAACCTCCCCTTCGGTATCTTTCAACCGATAATCGGCGACTATTTCACCCCCTACCACTACCACATAATAACATAGCATAACATACATGAATATATTATCAGGCATATATGGGTGCCCGACCTACCCCTTCGGTATCTTTCAACCGGTATCCGGGGACTATTACACCCCCTACTACTACCACATAATAACATATCATGATCATACTGCTAGGCATGCATGGGTACTATCTACCCCCCTTCGGTATCTTTCAACCGGTAACTAGGACTATATCACCCCTACCACTACTAACACATATGTCATAGCATCCTAGCACATAAAGCATATCAGATAACAACACACCAGATAATTATCACAAAGACAATCATCTAACAAACAATTCCTACTACTGGGCCAACATTGTGGCCTTAGACCCACTCCTACTGGAAGGTAACTCACCTCACACTGCTGAAGTCTCGTAGACACACTCCCACACTGCTGAAGTCCCGCAGACTCAACCCCAGCTGCTGGATGACAGATTCTCGAACTGTCAACACCAAAATAACACCCAATTAATAATTGGGTTCCACTACATAACCATGAGTACATACTTTGGATAACTACTACATTACCCCAAGCTTGGCTTTATGCAAGTCCCAAGGCCCAATCCACAGGCCCAAAGTCAATTAGAAATCAAAGCCCAACATATGGCCCAATTTTCCAAATTGGGCCCAAACCTTTGCATGGTCTCATTCTAAGGCCCAACCAAAAGTCCAGTCCATCATTTGGTATTTTTAATGGCCCAATATCTCATAATCACAAAGGCCCAAACTATGGCCCATCTATGGCCTAATTTTCCAAATTGGCCCAAACCCTCATATGGGTCTTACCCTAAGCCCATCAACATATTGTAGTCCATAAGATTATTCTTGGATGGCCCATTAATAATCCAATCATCAAGGCCCAATTAAAGGCCCAACAATCAACCCAAGTGAAATTAGGGTTTCACATAAAATGACGATTGGGGTTAAGTGTTTCTCACTTAACCCATTAAGGACTTAACCCACTAAGGACTTAATCCACTAAGTCCAATATTGCTTAGATTAATTTCTGCCAATGATTATTATTTAATATTTCAAGTTACTAAATAATTCTCGTGTGTGTCCCGATAAATTCTCAAAATTAGGGTTTTATTGGCATTAGGGTTTTCCAAACCCTAATTAGGGTTTCCAACCCAAATACTTGCCCATTTATCAATTTGTTGGGCTTTTAGGTCAATTAGGGCTTTATTGGGCCTATTAGGCCCACTATAATATCATTACGCCCATTAGGGTTTTATTGGGACAATTACGGTCCATTAGGGCTTACAAGGCCCATTAGGGTTTCAAGCACCCTAAACGAATCAAACTCGACGAGGCAAGCACACCGCCACCCGACACGGCGGCCGGTGGCGGCAGCCACCACCCTAAGGTGGTGGTTTTCTATTTTCTCTTCATTACTCTTCTTTTTTATTACATTTTACAATGCTAAAACCCCAAATAATCACACACACACACACTAATACAACACATAAACACAGCAACCTAGTGGTGGTCGGCGGTGGCATATGGTGGCAGCCACCACCTCACGGTGGTGGCGATTGGGGTCTTTCTTCGGATCTCCTGCCAAGAAATGCTCCTGCAGCCTAATAACGTCCCAATATATGAACACAAACACCATCACACGCCCACATCCACCTTTCACGGTGGCTAGTGGTGGCAGAAGAGCTTTCCCGACGACAGCCACCATGGTTGGCTGCCATGGTGGTCTTCTAGCGTTTTCCAGCTAACCTTTCACCCACACACTCCCGCGGTGACGACTGAAACACGCACAAACATCACATCATTGGCTGAAATACGAACATACACATGGAATAAACACATCACCGCCACCCTTATGGTGATTTGCGGAGAACAGAAATGATTTCATCAAAAGGTGATAGCCATCGCGGAAGAGATGGCGAAAGACGTGAGAGAAGTGGCAGAAGAACGGGAGAGAGAGAGAGAGAGAGAGAGAAGGGTTGTCATTACCGGAGAAGACAGGGGTACGGCGGCCCCGACGTTCAGCATCGACGGACATTCGCGGCTTCATCAGCGGTCTTCAACGACTCCTTCTCGGTGGTCCTCGCTGATGGCTCCCAGCTTCGTCGTCGGCAGTGCAGCAATGATATTCGGGTTCTCAACAGAGAGGTGGCGGGTGGAGATTGGCAAGGTGTCGGCTGAATTTAGAGATAGGGTTAGGGTTTGGATTGCTTAAATATGGGCACTACACAAGAGGGTGACGGGAGGGAAGGATGGAACCGGGTCTAAACCCGTGTTCATCCAAACTATAGCTCATTTTTCCAATATTAGTCCCTCCCCAGAATATTGATTTCAATTTAAATCCAAAACTTACACTTTAGCCCCTGCCTCTATGATATCTTTTCAGCTTTAATCCAATATTTATCATTCAGCCCCTTCCTTCAAGATTTTATTTCAATTTAAATCCAGAATTTACCAAACCACCCTCAACCTCCAAAATTCTTTACAAACTAATCTAAGAATTACATTTTAACCCCCCACCCTCTCAATTATAACTTTTAACCCCCAAGACTAACTCCTTGCAACACCATTCCGAATTTAGGGCTATTATTCATGTTGGGGTGCAAAGTTCTTCATGTATGAATTTGTAATGGTTTGACTCATGTAGACCCACTTGCATGTGGTGCATTAGCCTTTAGATACATGTGTTAGTGAGAGTGAGAGAGAGACATGTAAACACCTCTATAAATAGTGGGTTCATACCACATGTAGAGGTGTGCTTGAGAGATGTAAAAGTGAGTGTGTGTGTGTGTGTGTTATTTATATAGATGTAGATCTATGTCCCTTTTTGTAACACAATACATATTCAATACATCTCTTGAACACCCAAATCACCATGTTCATTGTGCAAACTTTAATTCCGCATGCCAAACCATGTTCTTTGTCACTACAATTGGTATCAGAGCAGGAATCATATCTCTGATCTGATTTTCACTTTGTTCAAAAGGTTTTTGAGTCAACTTTTTGATTTAAAAGTTTCCGCACTTTTTGAAAGTGAAAAATTGTTTAGATCTAAGTCTGTGATTCGATTCTGCACTTAATTCATTGAATCGAGTGTTCTAAGAGTGATTGTGATTTGAATCATACAGTTTGTTGTCAAATTCTCAAAGTTTCTTCAAAAATTCTCAAGGATCTATTCCGTACAACAATGGAGTCATTCAATCTGAATTCCATGACTTCATTTTCTCATCTTCTAGGATCATCCACCAAAATTCCTATGCTCATCCCTGAGTATTATGATCAGTGGGCTGATCGTATGCAGGATTATCTCAAATGGATTGGATGAAGAACTGTGGAATTGCATTTCTGGCAATCTCAATCCACCATCGAATGTTCAACCAATTGGTTCTTCCTCTGGAAACTCTGAAGTTGAAAATCAATCTGATCGTCTGAAAAAGCTGGAGAAAAGGTGTGTAAGAGAGCTAAGAGGAGCTTTGCCTCCAGTTGTTTACAACTACGTGAGGAGTTGTACAACTGCAAAGGAAATCTGGAACAATCTCAAGGAAAAATTTCAGGGAAGTGAGAAGACGAAAGTTAATTCTGTGAAGCAATGTTTAGTGGAGCTGAAGGACTTCAGACAGAAAGATGGTGAAACAATTGAAGTTTATTACGATCGTCTTAATGAATTGATATATCGATGCAATCGATATGGTATCACCAGATCAGCCATGGAATTCAATCTGATATTTGTTATGGGACTTCGAAAGGATAAAGCTGGAAAAGCGAAGCGGTTTTTGTTCCAAGCTAGCGAAGTGGAGAGATATTCTACATCTCAATATACGAACTTGATTGTTCGTATGAACCACTACAAAAAGAACAATGAAGGAGACAAGAAGGAATTGAAGAAAATTATTTCTTGGTATACTGAGGTTCGAAGGGTTTTGTTGTACTCCATTACTCTACTTACAAACTGAAGACTTCGACTTTGATTACAAAGGGGGAGATTGTTAGGGTCGAAATGTTGTAATAGTCGAAGTTTGTATTTAGGGTCTTCGAACATTTTTGTAATGTATTTTACTAGGGCATAATATTCGAAGCTTCATGTTTAGTCCTTAGTATATTTTTTGTACGCTTTTCTCTTCTATAAATAGGAGTGGTTACTAGTGTCTTAGTAACGAAGTCTTTACAGAATATTCATTGTACTCTGTAAAATTTGCAAAAGCGTAATAGAGCCAAACAGATCATATTTACATCGGTGTTCAAATCTTTCAATTCTACTTTGAATTTACACTCTAATTCGTTCAATACTTGATTCATTGTCTCATCAATTCAGTTATTCATTTGTTTATGTATTTATTAAATAACAGGGTGTTACAAACTTATTACTCATTTTTGCAATATATTTTTAATTATGGAAACTTTATTACTCGCTTTAGCAACGAACTTCTATTCATGAAAACTTATTTACTTATTTTAGCAATGAACATTTGTTTATGGAAACTATTATCAATATTCAGATTATCATGAATTTCAAAACATATTATGTTATAAACTTATGAGTATTCACCAACTATTTTTATAGTTGACGCTCGTTTTACATGCTTTTTCAGAAATAATCGAGTAAGTGGCACTTAGGGACACTTCACTTTTAGGAGCATTCGCATGTGTTGTATTTCAGTTTACATTGTAATTTCATTTAAAAATTTGTTTAAACTCATTGTAAATTTGTAATGATTTTAATATTATGGTTGGTGTTGTCTTTTAACTTTTGCTATGAAACCGTTTGTACTGCCACGCCCCGTATTTCCGCTTTAGCGGGGTGTGACATGTTGCGAGAATCGATGACATGGTACGATCTCAGTCGTTGCTTGCTGCCCACGGCCTCGCCTTCGGATGCTGACACCTGTACTTCAGACGCCCAGCATAGCCAAGGAGCGTCGCGCGTACGAGCTACGCAATGCGTAGAGAAGGAACGCGTTGCGTAGGAGGGCTCGGTCTCGGATGCGCCACGTCGCCCCAACCATCTTTGGACATCTGGCAGTACGAACGCGTTGCGTACCCTCGTACGCCCTGCGTACTGAGGAACGCGCAACGTTCAGCGAAGCTACGCGCCGCGTAGATGAGAGGCCTCAGCTTATAAATAGATGCGATTTGTAGCCGGAAAATCACACTTTTCTCCACTCCTTTCTCTCTCTATCCTTCCTAAACCCTCCCAAAGCCTAGGGAACCCCCCTAGCACTAGAAGGAATCCCCGGAGCACCCGACGGCTCTGAGAAAAAGAGCTTTTCGGCTCGGGAAGCTCGGCCCGCGCAGAGTCCGGTTTTTTATAAAAACCCGCTGTAAGTGAGATACACCTACCATACTTTGAATATAGCTTATATATAAATATAATATCGTTATTATAAACCTATAAATAAGATTTATCAGTGATTCAAAGTCGTTATACTGATTGAACTACTTACGGGAGAGGTGTCTAGAATGGTCACGTTGGGTTTGATTGTTGGATTTTAGAAAATCTATATGCCGAAATGGTCATGCCTCCTAACTGTCCTGCCTGGCTGATCCTTACTTGATAAATCATGAAGTAGACTCTGAGTTAATGATGAATCTAGACTAATAATTAGTCTCAATAAATATTTGACTAAAATATAGTGGTAATAATACTAGGTTTCGTCGAAGGAAATCATATTGTTAAGAAGCGAAGCGCTGCTCGAATTTCGAGTCGTCACTTTAACAAGTGAGTGCATAGTTACTTTCATATTACACATAGATATGAAGTATTTAATATAAATTACATGCTATGTGTGCATATGATCTGTGTTCTTGATATCTATGTTGGATGAACGATTTTATGCATGTATTAAATGATTTAAACTGTATATGTATTTTATATCTACAAAATATGTTGGGTATAACATGGGTAGATGAATGATGAGGTATGAAAGCTGATATAGAGGAACGTTGACGACTATGAACTTAGTGCCCATTGTATGAACCCTGGCGACTATGGACTTAATACCTATTGTATGAACTCTGGCGACTATGGACTTAGTGCCTGTTGTATAAACCCTGGCGACTATGGACTTAGTGCTTGTTGTATAAACATTGGCGACTATGGACTTAGTGCCTGTTGTATAAACACTGGCGACTATGGACTTAGTACCTATTCCTTACGATAATCCTTAGGAATGAATGAACGAGGAATAACTGATTCTTAGGGTAGACCCTTAAGAATAAAGAAGATAATGGGGATGGGTAATTGGGTTAACTGTTTGATGATTAAACATAATAATTATATTATTGTGGGTTGAAAACCCTATGTACTCACCAGGTTTCCCAACGTGACCCACTTAGTTTATTTGTATCATAGGTGTCGATATGAGGTTACATTACACTGAGGGATTAAGGAGATATAAATCACCAGTGATAATGAATGTAAGTTCTGTTTATGCTTATGTTTATGTATTGACAATGACATCCCAATGTTTTAAAATGAATAAAAATACATTTCTTCGGAAATGCTTTGATAACGTATTTATCATGTTTTTCTGGGAACAAATTCTGCAACACTTTTCTTCAAAAGGATACTCTGATTTTTAAATAAAGCATAAACAAATCGGTCTTTTCTGGCCGTGAAAATGGGGATGTCACAATATGATATTATTGTCTCACAATCACTCGTGATTAAATTCCATGAAGTGATTCATGTGAGCGCGGGTTTAATCCAATACTCAAATCTTATTTCAGGAGCACTCATGAACGTTGCAACAAACCTTTTCCATGTCTAAACGCTTAGACAATCTACAAGCCAATTCATGACAGTATTCTTTCATACTTACTTCCAACGTATGATCGACTGTAGAAAGTTTAAATAATCTTATTATTTAGGAAGTCAAAACATGCAAAGTGAAACAATAGTAAATAATTAACACAAGACAGTAACTTTTCTTATAAATAAAACTCCTTTATATAATCATCAAATGTTAAATACAATTTATCTATTACAAGTTTCTAAAAGCTATCTAATCACTAAAACTAATATCGTCCTTCAGCCCAAAGCTCCTAGCATGCTACAAGTGCTTAACACTACTCAGTCCCTTCATAAGGGGATCTGTTGTGTTCTCTTCTGACGATACCCTCTTAACTACGAGGAGTCACTCTTCTACCCAATGTCTAATGAAATGATATTTTCGGTCGATATGCTTGGATCTGCCATGATCCCTCAGTTCCTTGGTTAAGGCAACCGTACCTTCGTTATCGTAGAAAATCTCCATAGGCTCCTTTATGGCAAGAACAACTCCAAGGTCTCCGATGAAGTTCTTTAGCCATATTGCCTCCTTCGATGCTTCGCTTGCTGCTATGTACTCTGATTCACACGTTGAATCGGCTACGGTCTTCTTCTTGGAACTTTTCCAAGTCACTGCCCCTCCATTCGTGGTAAATACCCAGCCTGACTGTGAGCGAAAATTATCCCGGTCGGTCTGAAAACTGGCATCACTATACCCTCGCACTCTCAAGTCATCACTCCCACCGAGGATAAGGAACCATTCCATAGTCCTTCATAGGTATTTGAGAATGTTCTTTGCTGTGGTCCAATGTGCTCTATCAGGGTTCCCTTGATATCTGCTGACCATGCTCAAAGCGAAGGCCACATCAGGGCGAGTACATGTCATAGCATACATGATTGAGCCAACTGCGGAAGCATACAGTACTCGGCTCATCTCTGTTATCTTGGCTTCGGTACTCGGGCTTTGAGTCTTACTCAGCGTGGTATTGCTTTGGATCAGTAACTCCCCTTTCTTGGAATTCTCCATGCTAAAACGTTTTAACACTTTATCCAAGTAAGTACTTTGACTAAGTCCTATCAGTCTTTTACTCCTATTTCTCAATATCCTTATCCCAAGAATATAAGCAGCTTCTTCGAGGTCCTTCATAGCGAAGCACTTCCTAAGCCAGGACTTAACCTCCTACATGGTTGGGACGTCGTTTCCTATGAGCAGTATGTCATCCACATACAATACGAGAAAGCTAACTATACTCCCACTGGATTTGACATATACATAGGACTCATCATCGCTTCTTGAAAAACCAAACTCTTTGACTTTCTCATCGAAACAAATATTCCATCTGCGAGATGCTTGTTTCAATCCATAAATGGATTTTCAAGCTTACGCACTCTATTAGGGTGCTCTGCATTGACAAAAACATCTGGCTGACTCATGTAAACATCTTCAGCCAACTTGCCATTAAGGAAAGTGGTTTTGACATCCATTTGCCATATTTCATACTCATGAAATGTAGCTATGGCTAGCATAACCCTAATAGATTCAATCTTCGCTACTGGTGAGAAGGTCTCATCATAGTCAACTCCGGGAGTTTGAGTAAAGCCCTTCACAACCAGTCACGCCTTATATGTGTGTACTTTCCCATCTATGTCGGTCTTCTTCTTGAAGATCCACTTGCACCCGACCGTCTTACGACCTGACACATTGTCAACCATGTTCCAAACTTGATTGTCATACATGGACTGAATCTCGTTGTCCATAGCCTATTTCCATTTCGCAGACTCCGGGCCTGCCATGGCTTCCTTGTAGGTGTTAGGTTCATCCAAATTTATCAATGTACTATCACTAATAAACATATCACCCTTAGCAGTTATATGGAAACCCTATAATACGGGTGGAACACTAACTCTACTGGAACGTCTAAGAGGTAAGTACTCGTCAATCGGTTCAATAGGAGTTTCCTCCTCGGGTTGAGCGCGAGTGTTAGAGGTTCCTTCATCATTTGATTCTTGAAGCTCTTCAAGATCAATTTGCCTCCCACTGTTCTCTTGGCATATGAGTTCTTGCTCTCGGAAAACCCCTCTCCTCGCAACGAAGACAACATTGTCACTCGGTCTATAGAAGAGATATCCAAAGGACTTATGAGGATAGCCGATCAAAATACACCGCTCCCTACGAGGCTCAAGCTTGTCGTGAGTCTCTCGTCTTACGAAAGCCTCACAACCCCAAACCTTGATATGTGCCAACAAAGGAACTTTCCTTATCCACATCTTGTGAGGTGTTTTGGCAACCTTCTTAGTTGGGACTAGATTAAGGATATGGGCAACAGTCTCTAAGGCATACCCCCAGAATGAGATAGGTAACGAAGCTCGACTCATCATGGAACGAACCATGTCCAACAAGGTTCGATTGCGCTTCTCAGCCACACCATTCAACTGCGGTGTCCTAGGTGGCGTCAATTGCGAAACAATTCCACATTCCTTGAGGTAGTTGTGGAATTCAATACTAAGGTACTCACATCCTCGATCGGATTGGAGCATCTTAATTTTCCTGCCCAGCTGATTCTCCACTTCTTGCTTAAACTCTTTGAACTTTTCAAAGGTTTCGGACTTGTGCTTGATTAAGTAGATATACCCATATCTGCTATAATCATCGGTAAAACTCACATAGAAGCGGTTCGCATCCCTTGTGGTGGATCTAAAGGGCCCACATACATCGGTATGTATGAGATCCATTAAACCCTCACCCCTTTCACAAGTACTAGTGAAAGGTGACTTGGTCATCTTTCCAAGTAAACAAGACTCGTACGTTTCATCGTCCCTAAGTTCGAATGACTCCAACACTCCATCCTTTTGGAGTTGGGCTATGCGCTTCTTGTTGACATATCCAAGACGACAATGCCACAAGCATGCTTTGTCCAAACCAGTGGAAGAATCGATATGCAACACATCATTTCCTAAGTTGTCTACAACCATCATAGTTTCATATATTCCATTACAAGGTAATGCTTCAAAATTGAAAGTACCATTAAAGAAAGAATTAATAGAACCATTTTCATTATTAAACGAAAATCTAAAACCTTGTTTATACAAACCATGAAAAGAAATAATGTTTCATGTCATTTCTAATGAGTAGCAACATTTATTCAAATCTAAACCTAACCCACTACTAAGCACTAAAGAGTAAACTCCAATCTTGGTGACATGCGACGCTTTCCTATTCCCCATGATCAGTTTTATCTTCCCATGCTCCACATCCCTACTTCTTCTTAGACCCAGAAAATCAGAACAAATGTGAAAACCACATCCTGTATCGAGGACCCAAGACATAGCATGTGATGAGTTATTAGATTGAATAGTATAAATACGTGCGAAGGTGGGCTTTATCTTCCCATCCTTGATATCTTGCAGATACTTCGGGCATCTTCATTTCCAATGCCCTTTGTCGTGGCAGTAGAAGCACTTTGCATCCTTCGGGTTGGAAGAGGGAGCAGCAGGACCAGCTTTGGTTCCACTAGAAGAGGTACCATCATGAGACTTTCCCTTGTGGCTCTTAGAAGGAGCCTTCCTCTTCTTTCCTTTTCCTTTCCCAATAGCCAATACTGGGCAGCAGCAGTAGTAGGAGTAGATGCAATAGATTTGCTTTTTAGACTACTCTCAGCAATCCTTAGCAGGCCTTGAAGCTTGCTTAGAGTGACCTCCTCCTTGTTCATATGATAAGTCATACGAAACTGATCATAACAGGGAGGCAAGGAGTGTAGAATGATATCTATGGCCAGCTCCTCATCGAAGTTGACATTCAACTTCAGCAAGCGGTCCACATATCTTTGCATTTTCTGCAAGTGGGTCGTGATGGACTCTCCATCCTTCATTTTAGTAGTAATCATCGATGCGATGATTTCGTACCTCTCCTGCCTAGCGCTTTGATGGTACCTTTCCATCAAATCTTGGTGCATCTCGTATGGATAGTAGTCCTCGTAGGCCTTTTGGAGTTCAGCAGTCATTTTTGCGAGCATGATGCAATGAACCTTCGTAGCATCTCGCTCATGAGTTTCGTATGCAACAATTTCTTTGGAAGTGGCAGTGTTCACAATAACCTCCTTTAGCTCCTTGTCGAGAACATACTCTTTGTCCTCGTAGCGGGTGACCATGCGAATGTTGTGGATCCAATCGTTAAAGTTGGACCCATCGAATATCACCCTCCCACACAAGTTCATGAGTGAGAACGAGCCGGAAGGGGTCGAACCAGAAGCCTTGTTGTTGTTCGAAGTAGACATCTGAAATAGACAAGGAACAAAGTTTAGATTAGATAAGAATCCCCAATTAAACACCCAAATGAGAAATTAGGGCTAGGACCCAACACAATTATTTACAATTCAGAAGAGGGATGCCGTAATCTAATTGCAAATAATCTGAAGGTAGGTAAATGACGATTTACCAATTTCCACCATGAAAAACAAAAAAAGAATTTATGTTTTAAATGAATTGAAATTCTCAGATTCTTTTGAGATTAATTGAACTTTTCAATGGCATGTTTAAATCTCGATTATGCCCTTCAAGTTTGTGACTGGGATACTGAGGATCACAAAAAGGTGTGAATAACCATGCAAATGTGCTTGGTACTCTCGATGTCATTTATCATCCAATCAATGTGTCGGTTAGCGACCCACGCTCCATCAATCTATGATAAACATCGAGCCACCCTTTTCCACCTTTGCTAGTCCCAAATTAGTGTGTCGGTTAACCACACACGTTCCACTAACGACTTGGCAAGTTGCAAAGAGCAGTTTTATGGAATAGCATACATTTTCACATTTTTCCTAAAGTAACTAAGATTGAGAATTTATAAAAACTTTTAGTTACCTTATAAAATCATTACACTTATTAATGAGGAATTAGTTGTCCTATCCTACCCGTTCGGCTAACGACCCTCCACCAATCAAGGAAGCGGTGGGTGAGAGTGGACACTCATTAAACCACCATTTTATAGGCAGTAACCTTATACCCCCCTTATAGACCGGATTTGTGAATGAGGCCTACTAACGGTAAGGTTGACTCGTCTTATACATATATATAATCATTAATCTTATTATACTATAATAGTATAAGGGTTGAATTTTAAACTTTTAAAACTCTAGGGTTTAGAATATAAGTATTAAACTTTTTAATCAAAATTTAAATTCCAAAACTTGAGGGCAAGTTTTGAAACTTTTTAAAACCTTCTAGATCAAATTTCAAAGAATTTAATTAATCAAATAATTTGTGATTATCTAAATTTGACCTAATTCAATTATGGCAAGATAATTCATATTAAATAATACAAATAATTTATTTTATCATATAAACAAGTAATTATCTTATTATTTAACAATTATCTTCTAATTGGATGAGGATAATCAATACCATACTGAAAAAATTGAATTTTATCAGTTAAAAACGTTTATGGTAATTATCCCAACCCAATTCAACTCAAAATCTAGAAAAAACTGCTAACAGACGAGCCGACTCACCGAGTCACAGACTGGACTCGTCGAGTAGCCCTGACTCATCGAGTTCATTAGGGGACTCGACGAGTTCATCAGGCAGAAGTAGATTTTTTGACTTTTTCAGCTTTGAACAGTTTAGCTATGCATCAAATACAATAGAAAAATGACCTAGGCTCTGATACCACTGTTGGGTTATGAGCAAAACAACAATCCTATGGTGCACATGCAAACCCTAAAGCTTTGAATCTAGGTTTTTCTAATTGTACATGCAATCATCATCCAAAGCTTGTAAACCCTAAATCTATCATACATAAATCGAAATCAACATAATTAAACAAGTAAGAATATTACCTTTCATTTGTAGCTTGAAGATCCTTGCCTTTGAGTGCTTAGTATCACAAGTGTAATGTCTCTAATCGATCATAAACACCACAAGAAATTGGAAATTATGAGGGAGGGGAGGAGGGATACTAAAATCGGCTCTAAGATCCTTGGGGTTCAAGTGGCCGAAAATTAGATGCCCAAAGGGGTCTTTATATAGGTGAGGAATTAGGGTTTCAGTCAAAGACCTAATCCGGTTGCTTAGGCTCTAAGCAGCCCATAGGAATCTTCCAGAATCCCTAGCCTTGGATGAAATCCTTATGGGCTCCCATAATATTTCGTCCACCCCTTTCAAAAGGGTTCCTCAGCCCGATATTGCAATTATCACATAATTACAATATCAGTCCCCTTAATTTAATTAATCTCTTTTGACCACAAAATTAATTCTAAATTAATTCTTGACCAATATTAATTAAATAATATGATTTATCTTTTAATATATTATTCTCATAATATATTAATAAATCACATTTATCCTCTTTCTCCATTATTCATCCAGTCAAGTTGCTTTGGTGAAGGCAACCCAAAAGGACCATGCTACTATCGGGTCAAGTAATACCAAATATAGTTAAGGGCTTAGACACCTAATCCAACAATATTATGGATCAGCCAAACCTGAACATGAGGCAACGCAAGTGGCTGGATGTAGTCAAGGATTATGACTGCGAGATCCTTTACCATCCGGGTAAAGCGAACGTGGTAGCGGATGCTTTGAGCCTCAAGTAGGCGGGGTCTTTAGATAGGGTGACATGTATGAGGATATTGGTTGATTCTCCGCTTTTGGGTTTGATCAGGGTGGCTCAGGATGAGGGAGTTCGGAAAGAGAACTAGAAGAAAAAGAGGATCAGAGGGGAGATTGACAAATTTCTCACGGATAGTCGAGGGTTATTGACCCGGTGTGGTCGGGTCTGGATCCCAGTTCTAGTGGGATCAGACATATTTTTCTAGAGGAGGCTCATAAGTCTCGTTTTTCTATTCATCTTGGGGCCACCAAGATGTATCAAGATTTGAGATTGAGCTATTGGTGGCCGTGTATGAATAGGGAGATAGCCTGGTATGTTGAGAGATGCATGACCTACATGATGGTCAAGGATGAGCATCAGAGGCCGCATGGTAGGCTGTAGCCTTTGGAGGTTCCCATGTGGAAATGGGAGTAGATTCTGAAGGATTTTATCACCAAGTTGCCGAAGATGACAAAGGGTTTTGATGCTATCTGGGTCATCGTGGGTCCGTTGACCAAGAGTGCTGACTTTTTGGCTATACAGGTGATGTGTGATTTTTGTATAAATATTTTAAATGCTCAAGTTTTAAATTTATAAAACTGAATTCATCGCAACCGGACTAACACACACACTAGGCAGTGAACCTAATCATGTAATAATATAGCTGTGGTAAGAACAGGTGTCGAACACAAGAGGAACGGTGGTGAATTAATTTGGAGTTTTTGATTATAGGTTACACTAGACACAAAAAAGCAATAAATAAATGTTTTATTAAATACTTTAAATACCACTTAACATTAAACATCGATAAACTGACCGAAGACGAATTTCTTTAGGTACTTTGGTTTAGATAAATTACATCTCAAATTAATGGTTAACTACTAATACCATGGATATTTATTCGTTATTCACCGATTTCTAATATGACTAGTTTCATGGTCACAACAACTAATCCTTTGATTTCAACACAACTATTCTTTTATTGTTCAGGTGAACAAACAATCTTGTAAATCAGTATTTACTTCGTATTAAGCAAGATTTGATCTTATTTAGCCCTAAATGTAATAAGAGTTAATCATGAAGAGAATAGTCATTCTACTCATGCACACACATTAAAGTTCATTACTTTATCTCCTAACCCTAGGTTTTGGTCAAAACTCTAGTTATAATCACCAATGGTCGTTGGACAATTATGATTCAAATTAACACAGCTAGAAAGTCATCTAAACTTTATTAATTCAGCAATAGGAAACAAAATAACAATCTTTAACACATATGGATCTTCAATCAAACTTGACAAAATAAATTAAATAAGAATAATCAATCCAAATAACAATTAAACCATGAATTCAAAGGTTCATTCAATCATAAAGACAAAGTAAAAGGTTTTTCCACCTAAATCAGACAGTAAAATCATAATGGCATCACAATGGAATACTAACATGGTCACGTAACAAACCACATGATTACCGACATGAATCTGCTCTCTAATCCCTTAGATCTTCACTCCTATTAGCTTAATAGCCTTCCGACCGCCTTCTAGACCCTCAAAACGGCAGAATATAAGTTACTTGTCGACTAAGGATTGATGGTATTCGAGTTCTCACCTCTGGTTGTCCGAAAATCAATTTTTATAAGCTTTGGAACCTAATTACGTATGTTGGGCGTAAGTCGGTGTACGTCGGGCGTACTAAGAAACTCATCGCGATCAGGATTCTAGACACCAAGCCCAGTACGCTGGGCGTAAGGGTATCTACGATGGGCGTAGTCTTCATCTTGGCATTACGATGGGCGTAAGTCCCACTACGTTGGGCGTAGTGTGCTGCCTTCAGCCAACTTCCTTTTTTTGCTTCTAAGCCCAATTTTCTGCTCCATTTGTTTCTTTTTCGATCTAGCAACAATATACCTATAAATTATAAATTTAAACACTATAAGTACCTTTTAGTTCTAAATAATAATAATAATAATAATAATAATAATAATAATAATAATAATAAAGGCTAAAATATTAAGACATGATATATATATATATATATATATATATATATATATATATATATATATATATATATACACATATCAAAATACCCCACACTTAGCCTTTGCTTGCCCCCAAGAAAATTGACTTTTAATTTACCGATATCGCATAAAACAATCCTTTTTTAAACCCAACCATTATCCCAAGACCGCAATGCATGTATTTGTGTCTATAATTCCTAAAAACTTCCCATTCCTAAATACTCACAATCCTTATGAACATTCACCCCTTAGTTTATACGACACTTATTTCTGCAACCCTCCGAATCAAACCTCAAAAATCTTTGTTAACCTCAAGATATTTTTGGTTAAGCTACCCAAACATGAATAATATAGAAAAATTACAACTTTTGATACCACAATGAAGCTCTTTGGAATTCTTCACTTCTTTGATATATGTTTTTTGATTTCTTTGAATTCACCACCTTTTTGTTTGATTTTTTTGGTATCTTCAACTTTTTGATTCTTTGGAATTTTTGATCTTTGTATTTCATACCTTTCCAGCTCCAAAATTCTTACAACTTTTTGATAATTTCTCTCTCTTTTTTTATATAACTCGCTTTTTCTCTCTCAAGTCCTACATGCTTAAGTAATGGAGCTTAACTTCAACCTTTATTGGTAAATGTATTAGTCTAAGTGCAATGACTACATAAGCTTTCCTGGATAGATTTCAGGTTTAGGTTGCAAAACTTATTATGCCATATAAACTACCAGATTACCTTTCATATCTCATGACTTTTCACTAAGAATGGGAAGCCACAAATACACTATAATATGTGTTGGCTCAAGTAAACATTTGGGTTCTCATCGGATCATCCCATACAATATTAGCAAAAATTTAAAAATTATCACTAGATTTTCCTAAATTAAACTATTATTTCAAGTTTTTAAAATTTTAAATTTTTCTAATCTAGTAATTTTTAATTTTCCAATTTAAATTCCTTTTTCAACCTCCTACCCACACTTATTTCATACAATGCCTTCATTGTATGCATATAACTAATTAAGCACATAAAAATAAAAAGGGAGAAAAAGGAACATACTCCCCTGGGTAGTAGTGGCGAGATCGAATGGGGCTACTAAAAGTCACTCCATAAATTGTTGGAAGAATGGAAACTGGAACTAATGCTTCTGAATGTACCGGAAAATAAAACCAAGAACACCGTCTTCTGAAATGTGGTGCAAAGGATTGCAAACTAATGCAATGTATGGTAACCACGACGTGGGAAAGTGTCGACCACTTAGCGTCGTCGAATGAGGAAAAATCCATATCGTGAATAATATTATGGCCACGTCGTGGTAAGTAGTGGCCACATCGTGGTATCTAGACTGTCAGCCTCCTTTCGCGATGAAAAACTCCCCCACAACATAGGAAAGTGTCAACCATGTCATGGCAGCCGGGATGATACTTCTTCTTCGCGTCAAAATAAAACTCCATGGTGTGGGAACAGCTCATCCATGCCATATGAATCAATGTATAGTTGGAAACGCCACTCTTCGAAAAATACTCTCTCACAAAATCGACGTGCACCCCACACTTATGAAAAAGAGTGGGTCTTGATTATAAACTTCAAATTGTCACACGACTTTTTCTCTCGTGATAAAACAACAGTCGGTCCTAGCGGCTGAACGTACTGCCAGCTTTCTAAAGGCAAAAATTCTGCAAAGATCTAAAACAATCAAAGAGCATCAACATGGAAAACAAAATTACATAAACCATAAATAAAACATCCTAATTAAACAAATTAAAAACAAACCAAAATAAAAATAAAAGCTAAGACTAAGACTAAGAGTAAGAAACAAAAAATAATATAAAAATAAAAAGGATAACACGGTCGCTCATCATCCTCGTCGTCATGATGTTGCGCCCCAGATGTGCCTGCTCCGTCACCCCTCTGGCCATATGGTGGAGGAAAGGGAATTGGATAATGAAAAACCTGATGGGAAAAGAATGCAATCATTGGATCCCCATACCACTGCTGTCTAGTCTCCATGTAATCAATCCGGTCATCCACATGCAAGGAAAGGACATCTATGTGCTGAGACAAATAACTAAGATCAATATCCTGTTGTGGTCCCTGTTGGGCTCCTCGTGGAGCAGGTCTACGTCTCCCCTGTCTCTCAGGTGCTGGCTCAACTGCACACTCCTCGTCGGCCACGTCATCTGGTCGTATCCGTAATATACCATCCTCGCCACGCTGAAGTACTTGCATCGACTCCATTAACTGTAAACTCATCGGCCTCATATCATAGAACACCATTGATCTCGTAATATCCCTCGTCAACAACTGATATGATCGAGCTAAACGTGTGACGAAGTGCCCACCACAAATTGGGCTATCCTCACGGAGCCCCCTAGCCCTCCTCCCTATGTAAGCAGCTAAAGCAATTGGGATGTTCAGGTGCCTCCCTGGTGTAACAAGGGTCCACAGGAAAAACAAATCCATAGCAGACATGTTGAGACCCATTTTTATAACGAACGGTGAGTGCGGAAGAAAGATATCTCGAGATTAATCGTGTTTTTGGAAGTATGAACACGAAGAACATTTTACGAGTTCATAAAAAGACTAAGAACAAGAGAGAATAATAATAATATTGCATGAAGAACATAGTATGAGAGAAACTCTCCCTGGGTGGGAGAACCCACCAACTTTCGCTCTCTAGAGATTACATTGTAAGAAGTGTAACTCTAACTAAGGAAAATATAAGCTAGCTAAAGTAATAAATGACCAACTCTCCCTTTATATAGGAGGGAGAGTATTTACACCTAAAATACAATAAAGGGAAAATACAACCTAATAAACACTCATTATTTGTGGAGCATTTCCATGCACCAACATTCTCTCCCTAAATGCTTACAAATGATGAGAGATACAATAAGTGATACAAGGCTATAATACAGTAATCCGACTAGCAAGTGTGGTAATAAAATGAAACCAAGTGCTGAAATGTCTCTGAAACTCTGAAGTGTTTGTGAAGTCTGAAACTGGCCATGAATCTCTAACAATGAAGGTCTTCGGCTTCAAAGCACAACCAATGAAGCAGAAAAAATAAGATCCAAATCTTCAAACCAGTCATAATCACCCGAAGAAGGAGGTCACCATGAGCAAGTAGAAGATCCAATAAAAGAAACACTTTGACTTCAAAAGTCTGAAAAACATCTTGAGTTCTTGAATCATAATACACCGAAATTCTTCAAAGAATAACCTGCTAAAAATGTGAAGCATCCATAAAATGAAGTCTGGATAAAAATAATGTGAGTCCAAAAACATGGTCCAGCAATGCCGAAAATTTGATCCAAGGACCAAAAATAAGTGTCACGTCACATTGCCAAAATAATCTTTGTCTTCAACATATCACAAATCCAAACTCGTGAAACCATAAGATCTGAACCGGATGCGAACACAAAATCATCCTGTGGTAGAGTCCGAATAATAAATAATCTGAATCGGAAAACATCGAGTAATGCCAAAAATTTGATCTGTAAAGACCAAAAAGAAGTGCCACATCGCATCACTAAATAAATAATCGTCTTCAGAAGTCTTCAAAAATCCAAACTCAAACAATCATAATAACCAAATCTGGATGATATTTTCTCCCTATTTTTGATAAGCAATGACCGGATATCAAAAATCAACAAATCATCGGATGGAGAGTGTCGGATACCAAGAGCTAATAGAGAAGCTCTCCCTAGATGTATGAAGGGTCTCGATAAGAAACGAGAAAGAGTAAAGGAGATACTCTTGCGGTCATGAGGAGGCGGGTGACATAGTTGCTGAAGCTGTGCTGAGAATAATCTGTTGTGCCAAAAATATATCCAAATATCCAAACTACGGTGCCGGAACACTTGAAGTGGTCTTCAATAGAGAATAAAGTCCACATGCTCAAGATACATGATTCGTCAACCAAAAATCAAGAGCGACAAGTCATAAAATCTTATAAAGTGAAGAATGCGAAACAACTTTGTTGATCAATTGTCGTTGCGGTGCAAGCATCACCAAAAATAATATGAAGTCCGACTGCGGTAGGAATATTCTTCCAATAATAACCGGCATGAAATGAACCAACGTGACAATCCAAGGTTCGGTTGTGGCAAAAATTGGTGTTAAAAAAATAATTGGTGTAATAAAAATAATTGGTTTTAATAAAAAAAATTGGTTATAATAAAAAAATGGCTAAATAAAAAAAATTGGTGTTAAAAAAAATAAATGGCTAAATAAAAAAAAATTGGCTGAAAAAAAAAATTAATTGAAAAAAAAATTAATAATAATAATAATAATGCAGAAGAAAAAAAATCTGAATAAAAAAAAATAAAGTCTTGAAAAAAAGAGGGTTTTTAAAAAAAAGGAGGGGAAAAAAGGAGGGGAGGGAGGAAAAAGAAGGTGGAAATGAGGGGGGAGGAGGAGGGAAGAGATGAAAGAGGGTTGAAGAGAGGGTGGAGAAGGGAGGAGATCCGAAGTCTAGGAGGAGAGTTGTGGGTCTAGGAGGTTGCGGATGAGAGAGTGTGGCTTGGGTGGGAGGTGGTTGCGGATGGAGTGGGTTGCGGTGCGGATGGGGCTAGGCTGCGGATAGAGGGAGCTGGCTGCTGATGGTGCGAGTCGGGAAGCCACTGCGGACGAAGCATCAGAAGGAGCGTTGCGGTCCGAACCGGAGGAAGAAGCCTGCGGTCCGAGCTGGGAAGGATGGTTGCGGTCTGACTGCGGTTCATCAGCAAGGAAGGTGGATGCGATCCATCAGCAGTCATCCGAGGCTGCGGATAGGACCTGAGAGGACCTCGGATCAAGGCTAAGAAGTGGCTGCGGGTAGGCTTCTAAGGGGACTCCGGTAGGCAGTTTTTGGCTGCGGTCCGGGGGGCTGAGAAGGGCTGAACAGGTGACGAAAAATGCTATTTTTCCATGAAAAATGGTACCGCAAAGGTCATTTATTCATATTTTAATGAGGAAATCTTTTTATAAAGCATTCTAAGTCAAAGGTGGGTCTTGGGAAGGCAAAAAGAAGAGTGTGCAGGGGGTTTTTAGGGACAAAAGGTGATGGGAAAGGACAATGTCACATGGTTTTTGTCTTTTTGAGGGAGCAAATAGTGGAATACTCTTTACCCAAAAGAGTAACAAGGACAATTGACTTTTTGCAAACAAATTATCACGTCCAAACAATTCAATTTGAGATCTACAGCAACTAATACATGAGAATCAAAAATCTTCATACCTCATGATGATGAAAGTTGCTGGGAAAGAAAAACCTTCAAAAAGAAATGCTTTTCTCCACTTTCTTCAAGAAAAATAAGCCCATAATCTTGTGTCTTCTCATCCAAGGAAAAATAACTCCCTGGAATACATCTTCAACCTTTTTAAGAGACCACAAAATTAATTTCTTCTCCCATTTTTTTTCTTCATTTCTTCAACAGCAAAATAATAATAACTTTTAAGAACATCTTCTTCCAGCAATAAATAGAACGAGCAGCAGCAGCAACAATTTATTTTATTGAGTAAGAATCACCCATAAAATAGAACTAAGAACGAACTTCATAAAAAAATTCCGGTTTGAAACCCGAAATTTTTTTTCTTGCAGAAACACGGAAAAATCACAAGATAATCACCGAACGGGAGTCGTTCCCTTGAACTAATCGTGAGATCTTCAAGGTACGGCTCTGATACCAATTGTTGAGACCCATTTTTATAACGAACGGTGAGTGCGGAAGAAAGATATCTCGAGATTAATCGTGTTTTTGGAAGTATGAACACGAAGAACATATTATGAGTTCATAAAAAGACTAAGAACAAGAGAGAATAATAATAATATTGCATGAAGAACATGGTAGGAGAGAAACTCTCCCTGGGTGGGAGAACCCACCAACTTTCTCTCTCTAGAAATTACATTGTAAGAAGTGTAACTCTAACTAAGGAAAAGATAAGCTAGCTAAAGTAATAAATGACCAACTCTCCCTTTATATAGGAGGGAGAGTATTTACACCTAAAATACAATAAAGGGAAAATACAACCTAATAAACACTCATTATTTGTGGAGCATTTCCATGCACCAACAAGACACTCTCTCACTATTTTTATGATGCGTGAGAGACATAGAAATCAAACGATGAAATAAATTGTAAGTGGTGGACCGAATCATCTTCCCCCAAGCAGTGGATGGTATGTAAACTCCCCCAGTAATCTCAGCCCAAAAAAGTATTTTCGTTGTAGTCATCCGGCCATCTCGTAACACAATCAACAAGGAATGTCGGGAAATGGACATTCCTCTTCTCATCCTCACTATAAACCCCCACTCTAATGGCAAGCTTAATCGCGCTGCATTCCCTACCCACACCACCAAGTCGAAAGGAAAAAGTTATCCTGTCATCGGGGGCCTTCCTAGGGTCATAGGAAATTGTAGAATATAACTCCAACAAAAATTCTCAATAAACAGGTTCCTCAATCCTGAACAGTCTTTCCTATCCTCGGCATACAAACAATGACACACCACTAGCTTCTAAGTAGGTGTATTGCAAAAAATTCCAGATCAGTTCGTCTAGTTCAGTCCGGGACGCCAATCCCCATTCGAATGAAGGTGCGATATCAATTTCTTTGGTGAGCAGTAAACTAAGGTTGTTCAAATATTTGTCGCGAGTTTTATTGTTAAGACTTTGTGGGAATTGCAAGAAACGGTGATCGGTTACGTCCTCAGGTGGGTTCCTTCTTTGAATTCTTCTAGCCATAATCTGTGCTAAAATAAACACAAGACAAAACCGACACAAAATAAGCAAAGCTTTAAACAGAATTTAGATGAAAAAGAGTGTGTTGGACGTCGACGTACGTTGGGCGTAGTTCGTAGGGTCTTAATCGGTCTAATAAGGCAAAATCGAACACCAAACTCATGTGAAATTGACCCTAAATCTAAATTTGTAAGAACCCTAGATTTCTATTTTAAGCACAATGCAACAAATTTCTAGAAATTAAACACAATTTAAAGATAGAGGGTAACCGAATAACATACCTTTGTGTCGAATTCTACAAGAAAAGAAGAAAAATCGAGACTTTGTTGTGAAGTAGAAGACGGTACAGCCGATACAACGGAATATTGAAAAAAAAAAGTGATAGAGAAAAAGAAGTAAGGGAGGAATGTTTAAACCTAGTTGATGATGTACGCCAGGCGTACATCTTATGTACGCTGAGCGTACTTGGTTCGGCGTGCTTACGTGGTGCGTAGCCAAATGTACGCTGGGCGTACTTGTTGTTCCGAGAATCCCTTGATCGCGATCATCTTCCCTGTACACCTTGCGTTAAACTATTAACGTTGGGCGTAATTTTAATGGTATAATTTCCTTTTTGCCCATTTTAATTCTCTTTTTTTTCATCTAATTCACCTAGGAACTTCTAAATATTTAATTTCTGCAACAACAGCCACAACTTTCCAACAAGTGACATGTTATCAATAAAAATAAACTAAAAACAAATAATGAATAATCAAATAAACCAAATTAATTGAAAACTATTCCCCGGCAACGGCGCCAAAAACTTGATGCGTGATTTTTGTATAAATATTTTAAGTGCTCAAGTTTTAAATTTATAAAACTGAATTTATCGCAACCGGACTAACACACACACTAGGCAGTGAACCTAATCGTGTAATAATATAGCTGTCGTAAGAACACGTGTCGAACACAAGGGGAATGGTGGTGAATTAAATTGGAGTTTTTGATTATAGGTTACACTAGACACAAGAAAGCAATAAATAAATGTTTTATTAAATACTTTAAATACCACTTAACATCAAACATCGGTAAACTGACCAAAGATGAATTTCTTTAGGTACTTTGGTTTAGATAAATTACATCTCAAATTAATGGTTAACTACTAATACCATGGATATTTATTCATTATTCACTGATTCCTAATATGACTAGTTTCATGGTCATAACAACTAATCCTTTGATTTCAACACAACTATTCATTTATTGTTCAGGTGAACAAACAATCATGCAAATCAGTATTTAGTTCGTATTAAGCAAGATTGGATCTTATTTAACCCTAAATGTAATAAGACTTAAATCAAGAAGAGAATAATCATTCTACTCATGCACACACATTAAATTTCATTACTTTATCTCCTAACCCTAGGTTTTGGTCAAAACTCTAGTCATAATCACCAATGGTCGTTGGACAACTATGATTCAAATTAACACAGCTAGAAAGTCATCTAAACTTTATTAATTCAGCAATAGAAAACAAAATAACAATCTTTAACACATAGGGATCTTCAATCAAACTTGACAAAATAAATTAAATAAGAATAATCAATCTAAATAGCAATTAAACCATAAATTCAAAGGTTCATTCAATCATAAACACAAAGTAAAAGGTTTTTACACCTAAGTCAGAAAGTAAAATAATAATGGCATCACAATGGAATGCTAACATGGTTACGATAACAAACCACATGATTACCGACATGAATCCGCTCTCCAATCCCTTAGATATTCGCTCCTATTAACTTAACGGTCTTCCGAACGCCTTCTAGACCCTCAAAACGGCAGAAAATAAGTTACTTGTCGACTAAGGATCGATGTTATTCGAGTTCTTTCTTCTGGTTGGCCGAAAATCACTTTTTGTAAGCTTTGGAACCGACTTACGTACGCTAGGCGTAAGTCGGTGTACACGGGGCGTACTAAGAAACTCATCACGATCAGGATTCCAGACACCAAGCCCAGTACGTTGGGCGTAAGGGTATCTACGTTGGGCGTATTCTTCATCTCGACATCACGTTGGGTGCAAGTCCCACTACGCTGGGCG
This sequence comes from Lactuca virosa, assembly GCF_052849685.1. Classification (NCBI taxonomy): domain Eukaryota; kingdom Viridiplantae; phylum Streptophyta; class Magnoliopsida; order Asterales; family Asteraceae; genus Lactuca; species Lactuca virosa. The sequence continues at coordinate 41,677,293 of NC_136427.1, forward strand.
TAGTGGGCTGCCTTCAACCAACTTCTTCCTTTTTTTGCTTTTAAATACAATAATCCGCTCCATTTGTTTCTTTTCCGATCTAGCAACAATATACCTATAAATTATAAATTTAAACACTATAAGTACCTTTTAGTTCTAAATAATAATAATAAAGGCTAAAATATTAAGACATGATATATATATAAATATATATAAAAATACACATATCAACGGGAAAGTTCTTCGGCCGAGAAGTTGGCCGATGTGTATATTCACGAGATCGTTGCTCCCCATGGGGTTTCGGTCTCCATTTTTTTCAACCGTGATGTTCGGTTCACCTCTCGTTTTTGGCAAAAGTTCCATGAGGAACTGGGCACGAGGCTACACTTCAACACTGCTTATCATTCGTAGACCGACGGCTAGAGTGAGCGGACGATACAGACCCTTGAGGATATGTTGTTGGCCTCTATTATTGATTTTGGTGGGAGCTGGGATTCCTACCTACTTCTTGCGTAGTTCTCCTACAATAACAGTTATCACTCCAGCATTGGTGCTCCGCCTTTCGAGCTCTTGTATGGGCGGAGATGTCGTATCCCAGTTTGTTGGTGTGAGGTTGGTCACAGGGTTATGGGACGGACTGAAGTGGTCCTTCAGACTACGGAGCTCATTCAACAGATTTGGTAGAGACTGTAGACCACTCGGAGTCGGCAGAAGAGCTATGCCGACCGCCACTGATCCGAGTTGGAGTTTCAGGTCGGTGATATACTATTACTGAAGGTCTCACCTTGGAAAGGTGTGATACGCTTCAGGAAGAAGGGAACTTTAGGTGTCCGGTATATTAGGCCTTTTCGGATGATTTCCTGGGTTAGCAAGGTTGCTTACAGATTGGAGCTACCTAAGGAGCTCATCCAGATTCACAACACTTTCCACGTTTTGTAGCTGCGGAAATGTGTATTATATGAGGATGCAATGGTTTCCTTGGATGATATTCAGGTCGATGAGCGCCTGAATTATGTTGAGAAGCCGGTGGCTATTCTTAGGGATGGTAAAAAAAACACAAACCCGACGGGGAAACCCGACTCCCGAAGTTTTCGGGTTGGGTCGGGTCGCTCTTATCGGGTATCGAGTATTTTTTTTTGGGGCAGGGGCAGGGAAAGGGATGTGTCTACCCCGACCCGCCCCGTATATATATATATATATATATATATATATATATATATATATATATATATATATATATATATATATACTATTACACCTCAGCCCCTGGAAGACTAAGCCTAAAATCACGCATTCACACTTCTCTTCTAGGTTCCAGTCGACGCATTCACACTTCTCTTCCGGTCGATCGTTTTCATCATTCATTTTCATCGAAGTCGAGACACCATCATCGATCAATAGCAAGCTGCAACCATTGTCCAGCAAGCAATGACTAGCAAGCAGCGACCGTTCTCTTCTTTAATCGATCGATGCCACGCACAAGAAAAAATCGAATCATACAACTCTTCTTTCTCTTCGATCGACACCAAGCACAAGAAAAAACTGCAGGTAATTATATCAATATTAAACTCAAATTTGGACCTCTTCTCTTCTTTAATCGATAACATCCTTCTTTCTCTTCGTTCATTCTTGAAATTGATCATAGGTTATGTTGATATAGAGTGAAATAACATGCCACTAGTTGACATTTCACCCTTCAAATGCACTGTTGAAACTGATTTCTTATTGATCTGATTTCGAATTTGAGCTTGTTTAAATTGTCAATATGATTTTGTGCTAATTTGTACTCTTGAAATCGATTTCTGATTTTCTGATTTTAAATTTGAGCTTATGTGAACTGTTAGAATCTAACTTTTTGCTAATTTGTACTCTTGAAACTTATTTTTGATTTTCTTATTTAGAATTTGTGCTTATTTGAACTGTTGAATCTGATTTTTGTGCCGTTGAAACCTAATATGTTTAGAATTGTTGAATATGATATTACATTGGTTGTTATTTTTTAGGAAATATGAATTCAAACTGTCAAAATCATGCTCCAACTGCAAGTAGTCAAGATGTGAGAGGTTAGGTTCTAATTAACAAAATACTGATTCTGTGGATCAACAAGATGGGACAAATATTAATGATACATTTTTTGATGAAGATGGAGATGAAGTGGTTGGTTCGAAAAGGGCAACACATTCACCAACATGGTTTCATTTTAAAAAATTTAAATTGAATGGTAAAGTTAAAGCAAAATGTAACTATTTCTCTAAAGTACTGGGTGCAGATAGAGAAGCTTCCTCTAAAATCACTAATGATGAATGGTGATTTGTTTCATATGCGTTGCTGCGTACATATTCTCAATCTTATTGTCCAAGATGGCTTATCTCTCATTAAATTTAAGATTGATAGAACCAGAGAGAGTGTTGCATTTTGGTCTGCATCACCAAAAAGGGAGAAATTTTTTGAGACGGCAACAGAAAGTTGGGAATACCATACTCAAAGAAGTTGATACTTGACTGCAAGACGCGGTTGACTCTACATTCTTGACGTTGAGTGTTGCTATAAGCTACGAAGAGGTTTTCGAATGGGTAAAGACAAGAGACCCGAAGTATAGATGTTTTGCTTCAGACCAGGATTGGGAGTTGGCTAGTGAGATTTGTGAAAGATTACAACTTTTTTATGAGGTGACTGTTATGTTCTCTGGTTCAAATTATCCAATAGCTAATGTTTTTTTCCTTTCATATGTGAGATTAGGTATTCCTTGCGTGAGTGGACGAAATCTCCTATTGAGGAGATTACGGATGTGGCTGGCCAAATGGTTTCTAAGTTCAATAAGTATTGGTATGTAATTCATGGGATAATGGGAATGGCAGCGGTTTTAGATCCACGATACAAGTTAAAGTTTGTGGAGTTACTTTTGCTTGTGCTTTATGGAGAAGAAAAGGCAAAGATTGAATTTCAAAATTTGGAGGGGTTTGTCAAAACTTTGTTTCAAGAGTACGAGTCAAGTAATGCATCTAAAAAAAGCAACAGTCAAGGTATTTTATTCTTCTTATTGTTTATATAATACATAAAACATTATATTAAATTATTAACATTTTTATACTAAACATTAGGTGTTTATGGTGGTTCAGTTACCGTTTCATCTTCATTTGGTTCTAGTATGTCTTTTTCGGTCATCGTGTTGGATTCAAAAAGCTCTTATCGGATATTGCTTCTATTACCAGAAATGATGATGAATCAGGAGGTATGAGTGATTTGGATAACTACTTGAAGGAGAAATTGTTGCCTAAAGATATGGAACTTGATTTGTTGGCGTGGTGGAAAACAAATGGGATTAAGTACCCAACACTACAAAGGATAGATAAAGATATATTAGCTATTCATGTTTCCACTGTTGCCTCGGAATCAACTTTCAGCACTAGTGGAAGATTAGTAAGTCCTCATCGTAGTCGACTTCATCCAAAGACATTGGAGGCTTTAATGTGTGCTCAAAGTTGGTTGTTGAATGAAATTCGAGGTAGTCTACTATTTTATATTAATTATATGAAATTATGAATCTTTTTTGCATATTAATAATTTTTTGTTAAATTGCTTTTATATTTTCTTATATACAACAACTTGCTCTGAAGAGACCGAGGTATATTGTCATTCTTAGAATTAGATTATGATGTAGAAGAGGTAAAACGACACTTCTAAGAATATTAATTTTATATAGTTTCCATGATTTGGTTTGATTTTGAGGTTGTTTAATATTTTGTAGGAAAACACTAAAGAAAGCAGGACAACAAGTTTGGATGATTTTGTTTGATTTTGAGTTTGTTTTAATGTTAAGTGGTAATGTATTATTGTGATGAATTAGTTTTTCATATTTTGTACTTTGGTGTTCTGGTTGGTTGGTTGTTGTTACAATATTAGACTATTAGTAATTTCTATTTAGTTAAATGATTTAAGAACTTATTTGGTATTTTAAGCCTATGCAACGTCTTAATTTAACATTTTGTATTTGTAGTTTTTCCTTTTTTTTGCCATATTTCGGGTTTTTGGGTCGGGTTTCTGGGTAGTTATCGGGTTTCGGGTTTAGGGTCGGGTTCGGGGAAAGATTCAGCCCCGGCGGGGTGCCCCGATAAGAAATCTGCCAGGTATCGGGTCGGGGTCGAGGACACATTTAGAAATCGGGTTCAGGTTTGGGAAACCATGCCCCGCCCCGAACCTTTGGTAAAGGTACAGTGGCAGCATTGGAGAGGTTCCGAGCGGACCTAGGAGCCGGAGGCTGAGATGTGGGAGCATTATCCAGAGTTGTTCCACACATCATACTTCGAGGACGGAGTCTATTTCAAGTGGGGGAGAATTGTAACATCCCGATGTTAAGGTACTTCTAAATTCATCCCTATAATTTTATTTATGACATTTTGGCCCTAAGTCCCAAGAGAAACTGCCTTGAAGCCCTGGTGGCATTTTCGAAATTCTGGTAGGAGAAGTACGCCAAGCGTACATGTGTGTACGCTGAGCATACACTTATGTACGCGGGGCGTACTAGCTAAAGAAGGAAACCCTAAATTTTAGGGTTTTGGTGGTATTTAAGCAAACTTAAGCCTCATTTCTCTTCTCATTTCCACCCTTCATCATCATATTCGTGTTCTCTTGCAAACCCTAGCCACTTTTGAGCTCTTAGAAGGTTTAGTGTGAGTTTTTGTGTGTTCCAAAGGAAGAAAAAGGTGGTGAAGTGTAACACCCGTAGATTCGGGCTAGTCAATTTAGAGACAATAAACATCAAAAATGACTTTTTGATAGAAGATTATTTAGAATGAATAATCATAACCAAGTTATAGTGTATGTCACAAGCGTTTCGTACATATAAAGAACGTTGAAATTCGACTTATAGCGAAAAAGTTATGACCCGACGAAGTTTTGCGACAAAACTGGCACGACGCCGCGTAACGTAAAAAATAATTTTTTTATTAATTACATTTTAGCCTTAACGATCTAAAATAAAGTTGTAGTATACGTTAAACTGAGAGCGTGAATAAAAAGAACGCCCACATCTGACTTCGTATGAGGAAGTTATGATTTTTCTAAGATTAAGCATAGCAGTGCACATCCCGAAATTCGAATTTCAGATCGATCGATTTTTAGCCAACACAACCTAAATGAGATTTGAAGATCTCATTAATAGGAGTTAAACCATAAAAAGGCAGTCGAAAACGGAGTCCGTATGTGGAAGTTGTGAATTTTACACGGTCGTTAATAGTGTTATCTTCTCATACTATTAAGTTTAACATCGGTCAAGAATTAGCCGATAGAGTCAAAAGGAGAATTGAAGATCTTCTCAATACCTACGCGTGGATATAAATAACGTCAAAAATGGAGCTCGTATGCGAAGGTTATGAATTTTTTAAGATTGACTGTTTTATCTGTGTCCAACGCCACGTGTCAGCACCAGGCGAAGCCTTGGTGCCCACGCAAGTTCACGACGTGAATGTAAGTTTCACGATGTGAATCGCCCCAGACAGCCTATAAATAGAGGCGCAAATCATCCATTTTCTTCACACCTTCACCCTTCTTTCTTTCTCAATACTCCAAAACCCTCCCTCCCCTTCCCTAGCACTTCCTAAGTGTTAGAGGCGAGTCCCGGAGCGCCAGAAGGCTCCGAGAAGAAGAGCTTTCGGCTCGGAAGTTCTGCCCCCACCGAGCCTGGTTCCTAGCCAAACCCCCAGTAAGTGAGATCTGCTTACCCTACTCTAAGTATAGCTTATGTTTAAGTTTATTATTGTTATTACGAACTCATTAACAATATATATATATATATATATATATATATATATATATATATATATATATATTATAAAATATAATATACAAAGTGTTATTATAATATCTTTTAACTACTCGTGGTATAGGAAATCTGGTTTGAATGGGCGCATAGGGTTGTTGGATTTCAGAAGTGCTATAATGTCAAAATGGTCATGCCCTCCGGTGTTTCATGTCTGGCCCCTGTCTGTACATAGTGGTTGAAAAGTATTTGTTTAACACTCATAAAACAATATCGCTCATTAATAGTCGCTATAAATATTAGACTAAAATCTAACGGTAATGGTACTAGGTTTCACCGAAGGAAAATAGAATTGTTAGAAGCGAAACGTTGTCCGAGTTTAGAATCATCACTTTAACAAGTGAGTACATAGTTATTTTCATCTTACACATAGATATGAAGCATTTAATAACATTATGTGCTATGTGTGCATATTATCTGTGTTCTTGATATCTATGATGGAGGGACAAAATATACATGTTTTATTTGATTTAAACTGTATATGTATTTTATACCTATAAAAATATTGGGTAAAGATGGGTAGATGAATGACGAGAGATGAAAGATGAAATAGATGAACATTGGTAGCTATGGACTTAGTGCTTGATAGATAAACCCTGGCAGCTATGAACTTAGTGCCAAATAGAGAAACCTCGACATCTATGGACTTAGTACCTTACGAATGAACATTGGCAGCTATGGAGTTAGTGCCTTACAAATGAAAGTTGGTAGCTATGGATTTAGTGTCCTATAGATGGACATTGGCAGCTATGGACTTAGTGCCTAAAAAAAACATCGGCAACTATGGACTTAGTGCCTGTTGGATGAACCTTGGCAACGATGGACTTCGTGCCTATTCCTTAGGACAATCCTTAGGAATGAGTGAGTGAATGATAGATGATTCTTAGGGTAGATCCTTAAGAAATAAAGAAGATAATGAGGATGGGTAATTGGGTTAATTGTTTGCTGATGAAACATAATAACTTTATTATTGTGGGTTGAAAACCCTATGTAATCACAAGGTTTCCCGACTTGACCCACTCAGTTTATTTGTATCACAGGTGTCGATACGAAGCTACATTATACTAAGAGATTAAAAGAGATGTAGATCGCTAGTGTAAATGAATGTAAGGTCTGTTTATTCTTATGTTTCTGTATTGACGATGATATCCAAACCTTTTAATATAAACAAAATACATTTCTTAAGAAATGCAGGGAACAAATTCCGCAATATTATTCTTTAAAAAGGATACTCTGATTTTCAAATAAGCATAAATAAAATTTTTAAAATGACCATGAATTTGGGAATGTCACAGTTGGTATCAGAGCATTAGTTTAAGCGAACTAGGAGTAAGAATTTTTTTCTAGACTTAAACTTAAAATGCTACGCGATGATCGTGAGGAGTGTGTCAAATATATTTTAGGTAGTACACCTGAAGAGGCACACGCACTAGCTTATTTAGAAAAGATGACTAAATTTCTTTTATGTGCTAAATGATTTAAGTTATAAGATGCCTTATATGCTTTATGATGCTATCGTTTGATCGGATCTATGACCTATTACCGACCGGATCTAGAAATTTTATTTGCTCAGGTTTCTAAATGTTTAATTACGGTATTAGAACTGCCATGTAACTTTTCAGAGTAATAAGGAGGAGTACGCATCTAAACCTTCTCAATCTTAATTTCTCATCTAGAACAACTATTACGGTGTATGGAACGTCATGATAATGAGTCGTACCAGACTGAGCAAATAGAGGAAATAAGAAAGTTGATGATAGTGAATGATACCTATCAGAAGATATTGTAAAAGAGGTATCTTGCCCTTAGAATGCGTCTAATAAATAATACATCTAGTACGGGAGAAGTACACTTTCGATTAGCAAAAAAAAAAGAACTTTTGTTATAATCCATGAAGTTATCCCATCGTCTGGCATTTCCACCACCAACTGAGTTGAAGCAGAATTGATGGAAGAAGTCCTAGTAGAGTCTAGGGAAATTTTTATGATTATTTGGGCACATCGTATGTGTTAAATCGTTTTGTGATTTCAGGAAATAAGAACTTGGGGACTGCGAGACAATACTTGGGACAAGTATGAGTAGGTGTGAGGGGTAGTAGAGGTCTATACTACCGGAAGCACATGACTAGCACTTGGATCAGGGAAAGTCACAAGGTTAAAAAGGCACTAGTAATTGATCCCGTTTTGTTCATGTCCGTCGTTACCATTGTTTCGGTAATGACTAAGAACATGATTATTATTCCGATCCTAGTGGTCATATTCTCACAACTAGCATTTTAGCTAGGAAATTCTATTCTCGTGTAAACATCATCTATTGTAAAGCATGTACTCTAAGTGATAATCATACTCTATGCTCAATCAAAACCATCCATTTGAATCCAAACTCTTGATTTAAGTTCAAAACCTAATACAATACATCTCATATGAATTGAAAACCCTAGAAATCCCAACTCAAGTTAATATGGACTAGGATCCTCTTATTGGGCCTAATGGACCAATAAACTTTCAATTTGACTATTTGGGCCAAGGAACCCTAATTGGGCTCTAACATATTCATACGATTTTAGCATTTTGGGCCATGTAAGCCTAGAATAATGCATCTTATCTCTAATGGGCCTTGTTGGGCCATAAATGATTTCATTTGCCCTAATGGGTCGTGAACCCTTTTAATTGGGCTTCATTGGGCCGTGAACCCTCAAAAGGGCCCAATGGGCCGAAAAATGTTACTAGGCTTCATAAAATTCGAGCAAAGCCAAGAGTGGATCCAAACCATTTCATTCTCATCTCTTTTAGCCTAAATTCTCGGCCCAATAGAAATATATATATATATATATATATATATATATATATATATATATATATATATATATATATATGTGTGTGTGTGTGTGTGTGTGTGTGTGTGTAATAAAAAAAAAGAGAGAAAAGGGATTATTTTGCACTTGACACCTCACTTTTGCATGGTGGATTTCCATGCACACATCACTTCAATCCTCTCTCCTTCTCTCTTCTTCTACTCTCGGCCGAATCCCTCACCCCTCACCATCTCCACTTTCTTTCAAAAATCTCTCAAGAACTCCTCCTTCCTCCTCTAAGTTTTTGAGATTTTTTGTGTATTTTCAAGAGGTTTTTCATCAAGATCATCATCCTTGGTAAGTTCTTACTTGAATCTATGGTTTAACTTCTAGATTTCATCAAAAATCTCTTCTTAACCCATATCATTTCATGATCTATACTCTTGAACTTCATAGAGTTCGAAAACCATCCCAAGGAGCTTGCTAGGGCCGAGCTCTTCTCACTTCTTCATCAAAAACCGAATCCAAACCTCAAAGTGAGTTCATAACCCTTGATTTTCGGTTTTACTATGTTTTGGGGGAGGATACAAGTTGATATGTGCTAGATCTATGTATTTATGCATGCTTATGTGTGTTCTTTAAGTTATATATGTGATTTTGTGAAGAACTTCATAGATCTCGACAATATAAGTAAACTAAAACACTTTATACAACTTACCACAAAGATAAAAGTGTTAAACATGTTAAGGATGTTGGAAAAACTAAACAAAAGCTTGTAAAGGGACCATTTTTGACAAATAAACAAAAAGAATGTGGTTTTATGAAACTTACAGTTTTACATGGACTAAAAAGAGTCAAATATCCATAAAAATGGTTCTTTATGATAATCATAGTTTTAGAAGGGCTAAAAGTGTTAAATTTCGTGTTATGGGCCTTAATGTGGGCCTTCACGGTTTTGTTGGGCCAAATTTGTAAATTTAAGAATTTTATGGATTAAATTGTCATTTAACACAAACTTGAGCCAAAAATGTAAATTTACGATTTTATGGGCTGAAAACATCACTTTAGTTGAATTTGGGCCTAAAATGTCATTTTTACAAAACTTGGGCCGAAAATGTCATTTTATCTAAAAAGGGGCTGAAAATGTAAGTTATATATATAAATAGGCCGAAAATGTAAATTTTATATTAATGGGTCGAAAACATCAATTTATATTTACTTGGGCCAAAAATGTCAACTTACATACAATTGGACTAAAGATGTAAATTTTCATGTTTATTGGGCCTGGATTATACATTACATGTTTTATTGGGCCTCAGTGACCCATTTACATGCTTATTGGGCCTGGATTATACATTACATGTTTATTGGGCCTTAGTGGCCCATTTACATGCTTATTGGGACTGGATTATACATTACATGTTTATTGGGCCTTAGTGGCCCATATACATGCTTATTGGACCTAAGCTATACATTACATGTTTACTAGGCCTTAGTGGTCCTTCTACATGTCTGTTGGGCCTCGTACATTCATATGCATACTCGTTGGGCTTTTCATACATAAAACATACAAGTAAACATGTCGGTTGACACCTCTAGAGTGTACAATCGTAGCCTGTAGTTATAACCAGAGTCTCCTGGAGGGAGAACGAGAGTTTGTGTATAGATCTATACGGGGTGACACCCCACACCTGAGCTGTTCGCTACAGCTAGACTAGGGCAGTCTAGGGTGACAAACCTTACCGTAAATCAAGCTGGCGCCTAAGAACGCCACGACAGGCGAATTCGTCATAATCAAGTATGGTTAAAACGGCTCACTTAGAGATCCTCTCCAACATAATTTTATGAAACATTTATAAAATCTTGTTGATACGAAAACATATATACACGGGTATTCAATCTTAGGGTTGAGACCACAACACTTTTACAAGCGGAAAATATAGGATTTTATGGGGAGATACACAGCTAAACAATACATTTTACTTACAACAGAAAATAAAAGATTTTTATCCGGATTACATTTTTATATACAGTCCAAAAACAGAAAACATACATGCATTAATACCTAATTTTGATACATCACTTTCAAACCATTTTTACATAAAATATCGGATTTTCTGGTGTTTTATGAACAATACAAAACTTTTCATTCAAATATGCTTATGAACTCACCAACATTATATATGTTGATGTTTTCAAAATAACTTGTATTCTTAGGGAATCGTTAAGCGGAAAGGTCAGCATGAAGTGTGAAATTTGTTATATTTTGTTAGCATCATACATTGAATATTTTGACATGTAATTTATGATACTATACTTGATGTAAACAATGCTGGTTGTATTTTGATATGTATGATGATGGTGTTTACTTGTTTCAATTATATACATTGTGATGATATTACAAGATGAAGTCACGTACAAGCCCCCGGACGTTTCCGCCGTCTAGTTCGGGGATGTGACATTTCAAAATAACTTGTATTATCAGGGAATCGTTAAGCGGGAAGGTCAGCATGAAGTGTGGAATTTGTTATATTTTGTTATCATCATACATTGAATATTTTGACATGTAATTTATGATACTATACTTGATGTAAACAATGTTGGTTGTATTTTGATATGTATGATGATGGTGTTGACTTGTTTCAATTATATACATTGTGATGAAATTACAAGATGAAGTCACGCACAAGCCCCCGGACGTTTCCGCCGTCTGGTCCGGGGGTGTGACACATATCATATCAAGTCCGACTAAGATGAGTGTGTTATGTGGTTCAGGGAACCAAGTTCGATGTAGCATCTGACTTAAGCCAAAAGAGTGAAGCAATCAATAGAAGTATTGTGATCGTTGTTATAGTAAGAAACTTGTAGCTAGAAGTGCTCCATGCTAGAATGTGATTATATCACATTAGGACATGAAGGAAGGTATCATCTATTATGGAATTTGACTCTAAAAGACCTGAGTCTAAGCATTGCATCATACAATGAGAGGTCATTAGAACATGACCCATCGATCTGTTACGATAATAGAAGTAAAGAGTTTATCTTGAGTTAAGTTTGTTTAAGAAGGAAATGTGTCTCCAATAAGGATTGATTTTGTAACTCGAAGGTTACGATTGAAAGTCCAACATAGGATAAAGAGCGGGTGCAAGATTGAGCACCGCCTGCAGTCAAGAAGTCCAGGAGTTAGATACTTTTGACAGGACAAAGGAGTTACGATTATTACTTAGGATAAAAAGATGACATATGGAGTCATTATACAAGCCCTGTTTTGTTGATGATTCTGGGACGTAATCATCCTAAGGGGGAGATAATTGTAACGCCCGCAGATTCGGGCTACTCAATTTAGAGATAATAAACATCAAAACTAACTTTTTGATAGAATATTATTTAGAATGAATAATCCTAACCAAATTATAGTATATGTCACGAGGGTTCCGTATATATAAAGAACGCTGAAATCCGACTTATAACGAAGAAGTTATGACCCGACGAAGTTTTGCGACAAAACCGGCACGACGCCGTGTAACGTAAAAAGTGAATATTTTATTAATTATTTTTTAGCCATAGCGATCTAAACGAAAGTCATAGTATATGTTAAACCGAGAGTGTGCATAAAAAGAACGTCCAAATCTAACTTCGTATGAGGAAGTTATGATTTTTCTAAGATTTAGCATAATAGTGCACAACCCGAAATTTGAATTTCAGATCGATCGATTTTTAGCCGACACAACCTAAATGAGAATTAAATATCTCATTAATAGGAGTTAAACAATAAAAATACAGTCGAAAACGGAGTCTGTATGTAGAAGTTATGAATTTTACACTGTCGTTAACATTGTTATCTTCTCATACTGTTAAATTTAAAATCGGTCAGGAATTAGCCGATGGAGTCAAAAGGAGAGTTATATATCTTGTCAATACCTACGCGTGGATATAAAGAACGTCAAAAATGGAGCTCGTATGCGAAAGTTGTGAATTTTTTTAAGATTGACTGTTTTATCTGCGTCCAACACCATGTGTTAGCACCAGGCGAAGCCTTGGTGTCCACGCAAGTTCACTACGTGCATGTAAGTTTCACGATGTGCATCGCCCCCAACAATCTATAAATAGAGGCGCAAATCATCAATTTTCTTCACACCTTCACTCTTCTTTCTCTCTCAATACTCCAAAACTCTCCCTCCCCTTCCCTAGCACTTCCTAAGTGTTAGAGACGAGTCCCGAAATGCCAGAAGGCACCGAGAAGAAGAGCTTTCGGCTCAGAAGTTTTGCCCCTGCAGAGCCCGGTTCCTAGCCAAACCCACGGTAAGTGAGATATGCTTACCCTACTCTAAGTATAGCTTATGTTTAAGTTTATTATTGTTATTATGAACTTATAAACAATATATATTATAAAATATAATATACAAAGTGTTATTATAATATCTTTTAACTACTCGCGGTACGGGGAATCTGGTTTGAAGGGCTGCATAGGGTTGTTAGATTCCAAAAGTGTTATAATGCCAAAATGGTCCTGCCCTCTGGTGTTTCATGTCTGGCCCCTGTCTCTATATATAGTGGTTGAAAAGTATTATTTAACGCTCATAAAACAATATCGCTCATAAATAGTCGCTATAAATATTAGACTAAAATCTAGCGGTAATGGTACTAGGTTTCACCGAAGGAAAATAGAATTGTTAGAAGCGAAACGTTGCCCCAGTTTGGAATCATCACTTTAACAAGTGATTGCATAGTTATTTTCATCTTACACATAGATATGAAGTATTTAATATAAATTATGTGCTATGTGTGCATATTCTCTGTGTTCTTGATATCTATGCTGGAGGGACAAAATATACATGTTTTATTTGATTTAAATTGTATATGTATTTTATACCTATAAAAATATTGGGTAAAGATGGATAGATGAATGATGAGAGATGAAAGATGAAATATATGAACATTGGTAGCTATGGACTTAGTGCCTGATAGATAAACCCTGGCAGCTATGAACTTAGTGCCAAATAGATAAACCTCAACAGCTATGGACTTAGTGCCTTACAAATGAACATTGGCAGCTATGTACTTAATATCTTACAAATGAAAGTTGGTAGCTATGGATTTAGTGCCCTATAGATGGACATTGGCAGCTATGGACTTAGTGCCTAACAGATAACATTTGCATCAATGGACTTAGTGCCTGTTGGATTAACCTTGGCAGTGATGGACTTCGTGCTTATTCCTTAGCACAATCCTTAAGAATGAATGAGTGAATGTAGATGATTCTTGGGGTAGATCCTTAAGAAATAAAGAAGAAAATGGGGTTTGGTAATTGGGTTAATTGTTTGCTGATGAAACATAATAACTTTATTATTGTGGGTTGAACACCCTATGTACTCACCAGGTTTCCTAACCTGACCCACTCAATTTATTTGTATCACAGATGTCGATACGAAGCTACCTTACACTAAGAGATTAAAAAAGATGTAGATCACTGGTGTAAATGAATGTAAGGTCTGTTTATGATTATGTTTCTATATTGGCGATGAAATTCCAACGTTTTAATATAAACAAAATAGATTTCTTCGGAAATGCTTTGATAACATATTTATCATGTTTTACTGGGAACAAATTCCTCAATATTATTCTTTAAAAAGGATACTCTGATTTTCAAATAAGCATAAATAATTTTTTTTAAATGACCATGAATTTGGGGATGTCACATGAAGCTTGGAAGCTTGAAGCACGCTTGGATCTAGGAGTTTTGCATCCTTCTCCATCATTAGAAGGTATAAAGTTCATACCTTGATTACTTATTTGTTAGTTCTCATTCTTGGGTGTTTTTATGTTACTTTTTGGTCCTAAAAGTCTCATCTCGTGCATGGTTTGTTCTTTTCGATCTAAGTTGTTCTTTCAGACCCTAGGAGGGGTCCTAAGCCATAAAAATGAGGTCCCATTTGTTAGTTTTTCTCCATGTATCTTGTAGAAGGTCTTAATAGATTAAGACCTTGTGTTAAGCACTTTTTGGACTTGTAAATTCATAAATTTGGAAGCTTTATGACTCTAGAGTGCATTTGGACCTTAGATATGAAATATGGACTTAAGTGCTTAAGCCATTAAGCACTTACTGGAGTTTGGAAGCTGTGAGGGTACGCCCCGCATACATGGGAGTACACCCCTCGTACTCGGTTAATCACCCTGATGAGTAGTCAACTGCGAGGCTTCACATACGCTATGCGTACCTCCGGAGTACGCCCCGTATACTCGCACTGGTCAACCTTGTTGAGTTTACTTGGTTGGGTTGACTCAGTTGACTTAGTGGGTTTGATAAGTTGATGTTGACCAAGTTTGACCTTGAGGGTATTTTGGGATTTTGATGGAATTGGTAATTTGGTGGAAATAGGTGTCGGTTAGAGAGTTGAGATTCGGAGTCGGACCTCATCAGTTCTGTTCAGTTTGCGATGAGTTTTCCTCATTGTACTTTCGGGTCGAAGGCACCAAGGCTGGCCCCTTTTGATTGTTATCCTGGTTTATCACATGATTGTATGATGTAGTGATCTGTTAGATCTGTATACTGGTATATAGGATGATGTTATGCTTAATGATCTATTAGATCTGTATGGCCGTATGTATATGCTAGATAGGGTTTAATATGGTATATGTTGATATGTGATGGTGTGTTGGGTTGAGGTAGTCCTGCTGTGTGCTGAAGGCCGAGAGACCCAAGACGTCCCGGATAGACTGTAGGCCGAGGGGCGTACCAGTCAGGCCGAAGGCCCGGAGGATGTTCCAGATAGGCTGAAGGCCAGTGAGGCGTACCAATTATGCTAAAGGTCCTGTGAGCGTACCAGATAGACTGTAGGCCGGTGGGGCTTTCCAGTCAGACTGAAGGCTCTGTATGCATGTTGTATGGTTGATGTTGTTATTTGATTATGTGTTGTGTTGGTACTTTGGGGGAACTCATTAAGCGTTGGCTTACAGTTTTGGGTTATGTTTCATGTACTTCAGAGGATCGCGGAAAGGCGAAGGCGTGACCTTACACATCCTCATGTTTGAACTTATGATTTCGGAAAACTCTGATATAGAACATGTTTTGAAAACTATTTTGTAAACAATTTGTGATTTTGGGTTAGTTTTTAAAAGTTTAAAATTTTCATTTCATTTATGGATGTTACAAATGTTTCCACCAAAAATAAAACCATAATTACATAATTTAAAATAAAAATATATTATTGTTTTTTTTACACCTGACAATAATTATATTTAAAAATGTAATTACTGAGTAAATATTTTATGATATTGTGTATTGCGACGGAGTTTTGCTGTTTTTTATATGTTTCTATCGATGACGTATAGTTTTTATTTTAAAGATAGTCTTTCAATTTATTTCGTTTTCCTTCGGTCTTTAAATTATATAAGAAAGGTGATTAAAGTTCTTTTGAAAATGTATTTAGTAACATTTTTCCACAAGTATAACTGATAATCATTATGTTGGTAATGAAACATGTGAGAGAAGGACAAGTTGATAATGGTCCACAAGTTTGTGCTGAAGGTTGATGATGGGGGCTGCTCCTTGTCATTCCATCCAATTTTACATGTACCTCTATTACAACATTCCATCCCGACTTACATGTATCGCATTTCAGCTCCTCTTAGGTAGGATGTAGCTTCATCTTTTTCTTATATATACACCCTTGACACACATAAAAAAAGATCCCAAGTGCCATCTCTTACAGGGGCGGATCCAAGGGGATCCCGGGGTAGCCAAGGATACCCCTCAATTTTTTTTCGGTAGTGTATTTTTTGTTTACGTATCCCTTAATTTTTTTTCCCGGTATAGTGTATATATACGCATCCCTTCACTTTTAGAAACAAACAAACAACTGGTCTACTGGTTAAGGCGTTGGCTTATTAAAGCAAAGGTCTCAAGTTTGATTCATGCTCCTTACATATCCTTTGTTTACTTTTGTTTTATTTTCCCAACTATTCTATCCTACATCGCCAAACACATGTAAAATCAATCATTTTTGTCTATTATATAAACATGTTATCCTCATGCTTCATTTGATATCTAATTTGAGTCTCACATCGATTCAGGTATCAAAATATACTTTAACTTCATGTTTATATAACAAGACTTGAGGTTATTTAAGAAATCAATTAAGGTTGGGTTTAAAACCGAAACCGAACCGGGGAAACCCAAGTACCCTGTAAAAAAATTTGGGTTACCTTAAAAAAAATTGGGGATACCCCTTTACTTTGATCCTGGTTCCGCCACTGATCTCTTACTATATCATATATACTCATAAGTGGTTCTTTACTATTTGGAGGTGCCGATTCCATCGTAACAATCTAATGGGAGCATTGAAGGTCGCTCACATGCCACATGTCATCGGGTGACTTTACGGTTCTCATTTTATGAGTGGTACATGTGTTTCACAAGGAACCGATCGATGACATTCGGATTCCACTTCCTAGATCTAGACCCCATATGCTCGATGGCGATTTCAGATAGCATCACCCACAATAGTTGCTAACAAAGTATTATAACTTGTGTGGTACATATACAATTTTAGCGCAAAACATAATTTTTAAATTGGTAAATTATCATTTTAAATAATTTTTAAGGTTAATATAGCCCTAAGCTTACATGGAGACCATATAATTTGTCTCCAACGTTGTCGTATATTTTGGGATGTTCTAAGACCTAACCATGTGTCATGCATTTTGCGAGTTTTGTAAGGATATTCCATTTTTAGAGGAAATATTTGTGAAGCAGGCTACCTAACATAGAGGGACTGAAATCGTTAATTTCCAAAATGAAAGGGCTGTAAATAAAATTACAAAAATCCGAAGTGAAAGAGTAGAAATAGAGAAGAGGAAGGGAGTACTCCACAGTGACGGAGTTTACTTGGAAATCTGCATAGATGGACTTCACTTCGCTTATCAGCTCCTTCATTCCCTCATGGACTTCTGTACGTGAGTAATTGACATTGAGATTCGATCCATTTTCTACTCTGATATGAGCGGATATATTGAAATTGTATGTGGGCTTCGCCATAGGCCATTCAACACCGGCATAACTCTCTTCTACTGTTGTAGATTTTGAGTTTCTGGTGTTCAATTAAACCAAGGAAAGAGTTTAATTTTTTTCCTCCTTGCCCTTCTGATTTGGGGCACTACATTGTAATAGAATATCATATTCGGAAACATTAGAAAGAAATATATGTGTCATGATTTGAAGAACACTAACCGCTTGTTTTATTAGGTTGGTTTATTATTGGGATTCTTTAGTTACTTGGGCATTGCTGGATCTATTCTACCTGGAAAGCTTATTCCTGGAGCGAATCTATCTGATGGAACTCGATTTCATTATCGCTGTAATGGTAATTTCTTGCCCTAATTGAAACTTTACAAGTAGACGAATTTTGGATCTATGTAATGTACAGTTGATTCCTTAAGAAATGACATATAATTGAAAAATGTAATCAAAATCAAAGTTCTATCACAAAAGCTGATATGGATGTTGCCTGATTAAGTGCAATTTTTCTTAAAAGTACCTTTTGCATCTAATTTTCAGGCAATTATTTTACACTCTGGTAAATTTCTGCTTTCAGGAATGCTATCACTTCTTTTGTTGGTTGGACTACTTATCATTGGAGCTTGGATGGATCATGTATCACTCACTGTATGTGCTCCCTGAAACTGTATAACAAAGTCATCATATGGAAACTAAGCAAATCATTATATCACCAAAAGCATATCTCTGCATAATTCAATCCAAATCTGCTTCATACCTTTCTTTAGAAAGATTTTTGTTGACCCTTATATATGTTTTTCCTTCAAAAGTTTTTTAATATACTCCAAAAATAAGCATGACTTGGTCAGATTCCTATGATGTGATATCCATTTTAGGTTTAAATAATGTGTTTAGATCTGCAGATCTTTCTACATCCAAACATATATCTGACATATGAATTTTTACAGGCAATATCAGACCGAGGGCTTGAGCTCTTATCAACAACTTTTATCTTCAGTGTTATTGTAAGTTCTCATTAGAGTTTTTAACTTACATTGATTGACCTATTTAATATCATTGGATTATGGTAAAATGGTAAAATGAACTCCTATATGCACAAAATCTACCTAAGTGTTTAGTTCATAGTATGCTTAAATATCTTTAGTTCTGTAGTGGAACTGGTTTTTGACTTTTTATTTCTCATGAATACCCTTGTGACCACATTTGTTGTCACTTACATAAATCGAAAATGTTGATAATGCTATTAAACCAATACTAGTAGTTGCACCTTGTTTTGGGTGTAAAATTTTTGACTAATTCTTTTATAATACTTTGCTCTTTTCTCTGTTTGTTTTATAAAATATAACTTTAACCATTTTCCTGGCTACCCTTTTAAATTTTAGGTCACATTGTTACTTTATGTTGCTGGATGCAAATCTAAAGATCAAAGTGCATCTCTAAAGCCTCACATCACTGGAAACATACTTGATGACTGGTAAGTTGAAGGGGCATTATAGTCCAATAAGATGTTGTTTCTTTTTGACTTAATGGACTTAATGGGACGCAACTTAATCCAGTAAGCTATATATTCATGTTTCTTTTTTGACTTAATGCAGACTCATTTGTTTTTTCTTTTTTTTCCTACAATGGCATCATACAGGTGGTTTGGGATACAGTTGAATCCAAGCTTCATGGGTGTTGACCTCAAGTATGTAATCACCATAACTAATGATTCAACTTATTTTCAAGATCCAGATTTATGATATTTCCAAAGTATTATTTAGGGCTCAAAAACACTTGTCTTTTGTAGATTTTTCTTTGTAAGAGCTGGAATGATGGGATGGCTTCTCATTAATTTTTCTGTTCTTGCAAAATCTATCCAAGATGCTAACTTGAGCCAATCAATGATCCTCTACCAGCTTTTTTGTGTGGTAACTAGGTCTCAGTTATCATTTTTATGATATTATTTTTCTAAAATAATATAATCTTGATTCCTTTTTTTGTTTACCCTTTCAGATATACATCATGGATTACTTCTTTTATGAGGAATACATGACATCTACGTAAGTTTTTCTCCTAATGAAAATCAAAGAAACCAATTAGTTATTTTGTTTTTGTCATATATTCACATGATTCTTTTAGTATTAGATGTAATAATCATTTTTGTTTTTTAATATTTCATTTTTTAGATGGGATATAATTGCAGAGAGGCTAGGATTCATGCTAGTATTTGGAGATCTAGTATGGATTCCCTTCACATTTAGCATTCAGGTATAACATATTTCAAGATTTCCTAAACTAATAATTAAAAAACACTATGCTAATAATCATTTTTCCCCCTTTCAATCCTCATATAAATTGCAAACAATACAAAAGATGATAATTGCATTAAATTAAACAAATTTGGTTTTTGTGATTAGGGTTGGTGGCTTTTGAGTAATAAGGTGGAGCTAACAACAGCTGCAATGATTGCAAATTGCTTTGTGTTTGTGATTGGGTAATCATTTTCCAAGATGAAAATTTGTTTTAATTACCCTCACCCCTACCCCTACCCCTACCCCTACCCTGCCCCTAACCCTACTATTTCATATGCTAAATTTGCAATTTGGTTAAAATGTTTTTGTAGGTATCTGGTTTTTAGAGGAGCTAATAAGCAAAAACATGACTTTAAGAAGAATCCAAAAGCATTGATATGGGGTAGGCCTCCAAAAGTTGTTGGAGGGAAATTGCTGGTTTCTGGTTATTGGTAATTTTCTTTCTAAATCTGTTTAAATAATATTTGAGAAATGAGTAAATGAGGGCAAATTCGTAAAAAGTTGGGGCTTAAATGCTTAATGAGGCACGTTTCATTTCCATTGTTTTCTGTATTAAGTCTTGATGAAGTCAAAAATAAGCTTACAAGATTAACGCCCTCCTCGTTTTCATCATCAAAAAGACGTTAATACCCTCATCTTTGAAAATACCCCTACAGAGATTGTTTGCAGTTTGAATTGATCCAGAAAAATGCTTGAAGAAATTTCTTGGACTTTTATGAAATAATGCTTCATTTTTATGTGCTTTCAATTTCATCAGCATTTTAGTTTCTAATTACTATTTGTTTCATTCCTACTACCTTTTTAAATGCACAATAATCATGTTTTTTTTTTTTTAATTATTTATTTATGAAGGGGAATAGCAAGGCACTGCAATTACCTTGGAGATCTGTTATTGGCACTATCCTTCAGCTTACCCTGTGGGATCAGGTAAATTTGCAACTATTTAAATTTATTTCTTTATTATAGCTTTCTGCTTAAATTTATTTGTTTTGACTTGAAAAGTCAACTACTGTATATGATATTATAAATTTATAATATGAACCATGTGATTGCAGTTCTCCAGTTCCATATTTTTATCCAATTTATCTTCTGATTCTGCTGATCTGGCGAGAGAGAAGAGACGAATCCAGATGTGCACAGAAATACAAAGAGGTCTGGGCAGAATATCGCAAGGCTGTCCCATGGAGGATTCTACCATATGTTTACTAGGTTAATCCAGTTACAGAAAGTCAACCTTAATTGTTGGAAAGTCAACCTCGCTTGTCGGAAAGTCAACCCCGATTGGGACCTTTGATATATATATATATATATATATATATATATATATATATATATATATATATATATATATATATATATATATATATATATATAAAAGTTAAGAGTTGGGATGGTCAGCTATTTTGATTTGAAGGGTGTGTATGGTACAAGTAGTGTTCTTGCAAGGAAGAAAGACTTTTGTGGCTAAGTGTTTGATGCAACGGAATTTGAGGTTTTATTTCTCATTTGCAATTTGTATGGTTTGTCCATTTTAGTGGCTAAAGACCTTGTAGTTTGTTTCGTATTATGGAAAATGTAACGTTTAATTTACTACTTTTTTAACTAAAATGTTTGATTATTTTATAAAGATTTGAGGAAAAAAAGACATCTATAAACCTTTATATTCTTTCAATAACATATTTGGATAAAGGAACTTGTTAATCATATTTTATACTACCACAATACCTTCTTGTATTAATTATATTATACAACATTATTAAAGGCATTAAAACATCTTGATTATTGCATAGAGCCTGGCACCAGATATTCTAATTTAAAAAGCTAAATATTATGAGAACCATATATTATATGGGTTAATTTTTTTTCTAAAGGCTAAATATCAATGTCAAAATATTTAAAAACTTTGAATTTATAAGAAAATAAGAAAAATAATGAATTATTATAATAGAAATATTATTTATATTTTAAATTTAAACATATAATTTAAATAAATAAAAGATACTAATGAGCTTTAATTTTAAGAATTTTGAAATTAAAAGATAAGTTAATTAATGAAATTAATATCAATTTATTACTACATTTATTTTATTTATTACATTAAAATATTATGTGAAATTTAATAAAATAGAAAAAACTAATACAATGACATGTGGAAAAAAAAAATTCAAAATAACCACAAAATAACATTTGACAAATTGAATGAGAGTGTGACAAGTGGCAAAAAATATTCATTTACTAGCCACAAAGTCAATAAAACGAATTTTGGAATTACGAATCACCTTTTTAAATTTTTAGCTTTTCTAAAAATCCAAAAATTCAATTTAGAAAGCAATCTCAAACACCCTCTAAATACACCATATTAAAACCATGGTCAAAACCTCTAAAATAAAAATCAAACTAAAAAAATATTAATAATGTAATAATCATGAAGGGTGTTTAACGAATGACAAGTTTATGATTGCCTCGACAATTTCTAAAATCATTTTCATTTTTTTGTTTAAAATAATTATTGTTTATATTATTTGATTTGATTGTAGTGAGATTCATTTACACTCTATTGAAATGAAGCTAATGTCATTTATAGTAAAATGTAAGCTAACTAAACCATAAATGTAAATATAGTTATATTATTTATTTTAGTGGAGTTCATATACACTATTTATAGTAAATGTAACACCGTAAATTTCAAAACAATTTTTCATTTTTAAAGATATAATTTCATTCATAAATATTCTCAAATCTCAATGTATCACATCTCAATTCCATAAAAACACATCCCAAGATCAAATGTGTAAAGGTCGAATCTTGCTACACATAAAAACACAGGTCGCGAATCGCGGGGCAACCCGACTCGACTCGTCGAGTCCACTTATGGACTCGGCGAGTTCCTCCCATGACATCACTCATCTGACCTCCTGAGGTCAGATCTGCTTTTCTAATCTATAGATCTGACTTCCCCATGACCAATAAACACGTAAAGGTCGAATCTTGCTACACATGCAATGCTCCCAAGGCTTCTTTTGGTGAAATCCCTTCTAACATGGCAACCTATGTCCATTTCCTCCTTAGAACCACAAAAAGCAGCATGGTTCAGGCTCTCTGGACCTCAAAAGGTCCAGATCTAGAGTTTAGCACTCAATGGGACACTATACACAACTAAACAAGCCATAAAAGGGTATAGAAAACCCTAAATTCAATGCCCTTAAGCAAAACAGGAGGATAGGATCGAATAGCTACCTCAAACTTGAAGATCCAAGCTGAAACCCCACTGAAATGCAATCCTCTTGACCTCCCCTTGCTGGAAACACTTTCTCCTTTGCAAAATCACACCAAAAATGATCAAAAAGGCTCAAACTCTCTCACAACTCGCTCACAATCGCTAGGGTATCTCTCTCTGGACTGGTAGCCGCAAATGGAGGCCATAAATGCCTTTAAATAGGGCTCAGACCCTGAGATTTAGGGTTTCATTTTACAGCGCGGACTCGCCGAGTCCACGAATCGACTCGTCGAGTCCTTCATTAAATCAGACAAGAATTCGCGATCCTACTCGGCGAGTCTGAGCGCCTACTCGCCGAGTCCCTCCCTAAAACTCAAGATAAATACTTAAAATAAGATACCTGGAAATCCGGATGTTACAGTAAAATTTAGTGTAACTTAAACGACCATAAATGTAAATATATTATATTATTTAGTTATATTATTTTGATTTGATCCTAGAAAAATTCATTTACACCCACTCAAATTAAATTTCAAATTAAATTTAAGCTATTTATAATAAAATGTAGGATAACTTAAAGGATCATAAATATAAATATAGCTATATTATTTTGATTTGATTCGTAAATATAATTATATTTTAATTTTATTATAAAGCCTTATATATATATATATATATATATATATATATATATATATATATACTAGCAGGATACCCGCGCGATGCAGCAGTAGAAAATAGATTTTTTAACGATTAGTTTTCTTTCGGCATGGTGTTTTGAGAATAGTTTCTTTGCTGCAAGTAGTCTACTTTTAGCAGGCGACATATAATTCTTTTCGAGAAATAGTTTATTTTCGAAGATTAGTTTCCTTTTATGAAATGTGTCTCGACTTGTTGTATAGGTCGGTATAATAATCTAAAAACCAAAACAACACTGATTTAAATGAACCATTCTTAAAATAGGTGATGCGGTTGCTAATTTTTGTCAACCGAATAAATATGGTTCGGTTTCGGATATTATTCGGAAAACAAACCATTGTCCAAGGGACTGCACCTCCACAGATGCTATCAAAAATGATTTTTCTCACTCTCTACTGCTATTTTGGAGTAGCCTAATCTGTAACAAAGCATCAGACCAAAAAGGGGAGCTCTGGCTTCTGCAAATGTGTTGGTACCTGGGCCATAAAAGGTAAAAAAAGCAACCAAAGCGGAGCCCTTATAGTCCCTAATAATGCCACCACCTGCTGTCATGCCATTCCTTGAAGAACCATCTATGTTCAACTTCAAAATACCAAAAGGAGGAGGAGCCCATTTGATCCATTTTCCTTTAGGAATCTTAGACCATTAACTGAACTGAACCATTTCAATATTCATCATTTCTTACCCTCGCGATGCGGCAGCGCCATATAGTTTCGTTCGACACGGTTTTTCGATATACAAAAAGAAGTACATTAAAAAACACATAATAGTAAGCAAAAACATAATTCCATTCAAATATGTATATGAATAATGTTTGTATGCAAGTATATTTTATATATCACGTCATATTCTAAAAGAGAAAGTTGTCAAAGTTCTGCTATTCCATCAAAATGTATTATTTTGATCATCATGAATTCATGCGATCTCGAAAAAGTGCCAAAAAGAACATATTAATTTAAGGAATTGGTCATTAAACATGTAAATGAATACAAAAATGGAAATGTACTTTCATTTATTTTTTATTATATAATCTTACTTCAAAAGTATAATGTTATAATTGTATGTGTGGTGTCATTTCAGTTAATAGCAATTGCCATTCTTTAGGTTGACTATTATAAAAATACCCCAATTGTGATTCTTTAGGTTGACTATTACAAAAATACCCCTGGTTAAATAACAGATGAATTTATAAATAACATCTCACTTTTGAATTTTTTGACGTTTTTGGATATAACTTTCAAAGTAAAATGGTTTAATACGAAAATAATTAAAATAAGTTTCCAAAAAAGAAATAAATTTAACATGCTATATTGGGCAAAGAAATGAAAGTAAATTGCCATTTAATGTATTTAATGCACTTGATCACTCAGTAATGTTTAAAAATTTTCGTAACAATATACAATTGAAAGTAGATGTTAAATAATGACTGTCATAACTCATAACATTCATATATGTCAGTAGAATGCTACAAAATAAATAAATGACATTTAAATGAAAGAAAATTCCATAAAAATGACATTAAAAAGAAGTAAATTACTATAAATGTTATAGAGGTGATTTTGCTTCTTCGATCCGATCTAAAAGAAATAAATGACTATAAAAGGTGAGCAAATTGCAATAAATGATGTTAAAATGAATATAAGATGCAATATATGACATTAAAATAGGCGACAAATCTGAAAATATAATGGAAAACTATTTTTTGAAAGGGAGCTGATAATTCCACATCCAATTTCTATCCTTCCACTTAATATAAATACATTTTTACTTTTATGCCCCTTTGGAAACAAAAACCCTCATCTCCTCTTATTTTGATTTTACCGCTTATTCTATTTTTGAATTTTATACATTTTATTTGGAAACTCATGATTTCCATCGTGACCTTAATTTGTTTTATTTTTGCTTTATTTTTATTATTTGTTTTTTTCATTTTTATTTTATTATATGTTATTAAAATAAATAATAATAATAATAATAATAATAATATTTAATATTTGAAAAATTAGATAAAAAATTTATATAATGTGACACCAACATCATATAAAGGTATTAATATCTTTATTTGTTTATCAAGTATCATATACAAGCTAAAAAGAATAATTTTTTTATTAGTGTTGTAATCTAAACAAATATCACGGTCACAAGTAAAATAATAGTCATAGATCGCGATTTGAAATAATAGTTCTCGTTTTGCATTAGTTTAAACATTTTTGTCACATGCATTGTTTTGGAATATTTTTGGCGGACAACATCTTACCTCAGTAGGATGAATGCATCATTATCGCCATTATTACATCGCAAGAACTGTTGTTTCAAGTTGAGGCCCCTGACTGTCCCTTTCGACCATGATGCTGAGGATGATCGTGATAGCTGTTTAGATTACACCATTAATAAAAAAACAAAATTAATTTCTTTTTAACTTATGGTATGACACTTAGTAAATCAAATAAAGATATTTAACCGATTCCAATAATAATACGTCCATACGGTGTTGGTATCACATCTGATTATTTATCTATTTTTTGCTTCAAATATTTATTATTATTATTATTATTATTATTATTATACTTTATTTTAATAACATATAATAAAAGTAAGATTGACTAAATAATAAAAATAAAACCAATTAGATATCACGTTAGGAAATCATAGGTTGTCAAATAAATTGTATAAAAATCAAATTAGAGACGGTGGCAAAAATCAAAATAAAGGGCGATGATGGTTATTTTTTACAAAGGGCATAAAAGGGAAATGGTATTTACATTATGTGGATGAATAAAAATTATAAGTGGAGTTATCACCTCCCTTTTTGAAAGTATAATGCTATAAAACTGTTATTTTAGATTTTGTTATAAACCTGAAGACCTTACTTTGTAGTAATAGACGATAAAAATTACAAAATCATTGTTCAAAAGTACATTGATATTAAAATTGTCATTTTTGAGTCATATGCAAATTATACTACATCGTAGCTAAATATATTAGATTACACCATATTGTAGTCAAATATAAATCTTAATGCTAGATTAAGATCTTGATATAGAAAATTAAAAAAATCAGAATATATTATTGCAAAAGGTAAAAAAAAACTATTACAAATTCGACCATGTACACTTTTTTGAAGTTCTAGTCGCTCAATAGCATCTTTAGTTAGACTTGATCGCTAATTCTTGACTCTATCTTTACAAGTTTGAGCTTTTTAGCTTTGATTCAACAAATCTTTCCCAAACATTAAAAATATTCAGGATGCCTGCAAAACCATCAAAAACAAATATGCATTGTGAGAATAAAGTATGCGAAATGGATAAAGGGATCTTCAAGTGAAGTTCCAAACCAAATCACATATTTGAAACAACTTCCTTTTATTTTTTTATAACTTTCAAAAATACTGATAATATTGTTTAATGAATTGTTCTTCATGAAAATATTTTCAAAGATAATATTAGGATAAAAAATAATTTTCTTTTAGCACATAAAGATGGGAAATCTTCAAACAAACAAAAGGAACTTCCAATGTAAAATATTCCTTAAAAAACCTAATCATAAAATTTCTCAAATAAAGTTTGTACATATTGCTTTCTCTTAAAAATGAAATCCTTCCAACAATGTCGCAAGTCAACCACAACATGTTATCAATATTTGTTCATTTGCCTCTTACGCCATCTTCTAGATGTATCTGACAAGAAAGAAACGTTAATAGGCATGTCAATGGTGACAATAAAACAAATAACAAACAAAATCGGAAACGTTGCACCTCCATAATAATGTATCTAGTAAAAAAGATTTCAAATAACAGTATAACAAAAATATTTTACGGTTGATAGAAAAGGAAATGGAAGATTGAGAGGTAAGAGTTGAAAACTTAACTTTATATGAGACATTTTGTCAAACACTGGGGTGCGTGTTCCACTGACCCATAAGAAAAATTGATAGATTGTATGAAACCTGGAAAAAGAAATACCAAATCTAAGGTTTGTATACCTAGAAAATAACCAAAGGCAAAAAACTCGATGAACATACTTGAGAAATACAACAAATCCCAGAATAAAATGATGTAGAGGGAGGTCGGTAGATCATGGTAACGCAATAATGGCCCTGTCGTGCGATGGTGGTCCTATAAATCAATGATGTTCTGTTGGAGGTATGGTGGTGGCGATGGTGATCGAAGTAGGATATAGATCGAGAGACGGAAAATTGAAGGGGATAAAAGCATAGGAGGCGGGCATGGATTCTTTTAAACTTAAGGAAAATGAAGGGTCTGGACACATTGGACTGGAGAACCCAAAGACATACATCAGAGAAGCAAACAATGTATCAAGATGATTCTTTCGACAACGAATAAGAAGGACCATACATTGCCAAAGTTTCTCAAAGCATTAAAGAGTTGTACAACAGCAGTTTGTGGTCGAAGAGGTACATAACAAATATGGGAGGAATCGTTGAGAGGATCGAATGATGACAAAGGTAACATCAAAGGCGGGTGTCGATTTTTAAAAAAATCGTTGAGGGCGCTGGTGGTTTTATGTTTATGATTAGGGTTGAGAGGAATACACGGATAAACTATGAGAGAAAAAAGTGGCGGCCGATGAAAATCGACATTGAGCTTAGGGTTTTATGGAGCGGCTTTGCTTCATTTTGATTGGTCATTTTTAGTTCAGATAGATCGTAATTTTATCCCATTAGATGTATTTTATGTAAAATTAAGGATCAAGATTCAAGCTCCTTAGTTTTAAGACTTTGGTCTTAAAACTTTTAAACTTCCCATTATGTATACTTATATATATATATATATATATATATATATATATATATATATATATATATATATATATATATATATATATATATATATATATATATATATATCATTATTATATAAAAAAACCTTTTTTTTCTCAGGCCATTTAAAGAAATTTCACCTTGTTCATCGTATGCCACGTCTACCTATATCCCAAAAGACGCAATGGACATTAACATCTTTTATGAACTTTTCCCACCGTCTGCCAATCCAACCGCCACCGGTTAGGCGATTACCACCGTCTCCTTCAACAAGCACCGTTCCCCTTTCTCCCCTCCTTTTCTTCTTCGTTATCTCTCAAAAAAGGACCTCAAAACGCTGGATTTCAATTTTAGATGCGTAAACCTAATCCATCAGTTACAATCGTCTCCTTGATACAACTAATCTCCCGTCCGAAGGGAAATATTAGTCTCTTTTTGAATTGGAGATGCAGATAACATTTTTTTGGCGACCGAATGCTGGGTATTTTCAATTTCACTATTTGTAAGTGAAATGCCTTTGCTTTAATTATTTTATGTTCGGTTAATACTGTTAAAAAACTTAATTTTCGCTTAATGGGATTTCATATCCTAATCTCTAATTCTCTATTTTCTTCAATGTGGAAAAGGATTTGGAATCTTTTTTTGTTTTAAATTCACGTTGATTTCAGAAATTTTTGTGTGATTGGCGCGAGTGTGGGGGCTATCGACCAGTTTCAGTTTATTTGATTATCGCCCACACCATTCCCCAAGAGATTAAATAATCATTTGGAATACCAGTTTTGTGGGATTTTCTCTGGTTTTAGATTTGTATATTAAAATGATAAATGAGAAAACTAAAATCCCAAGAATCTCAAACACTATATGAGTATAGGACTCGATGAATGGTGTTCAAAATTGCAATCTTGAATTCCTGATTGTGTCAATTGGGCTTTCTTCAGACCCATAATTTTTTCTTCATTTGAACACATGTTTAGAAGGTACTTATCTTATTTATTGTTAATATATTTGATGCAACCTTTTCTTATTTGTTAGATGATAAAATATTTGTTAGATGATAAAATTGTTTTGTAATTAGCTGCATCGAGTTCCAATCTATGAATTGTTTTTTTTGGTTTTGGATGGGCTTTTTGGTCGAGAGTTTGGCTCCTTTTCATTAACTTCACATTCTTGGCTGATAATTTCCTCCTGTTGGTCGCATTATATTAGGGTTTCTGAATCAAGTCCAACTATGAGACATTCCTTTGAGGATAATGACTAATAAGATCAGTTATTGGGCTCCATGCTAAATTCATCCCAGGTTACTAACATTACCCTACATGCTGGTACCCATGTATATCTTGTCATAAATTATTTTACTTATCCAACCTTCATACTATTTATCTTACTAATCTTTATTATTATTCCTGAAAAGAGAATTTAGATAACCATTTAAATATAATCTTATAAGAAATTCAAGCCAATTAACGGCTAATAACATTTTTTCTTGAATTCAGATACTTTTATATAAGATTTTTTTTTATTGCTGAGGTTAGATATTTATTTAATAAACTGAAATGACCGTATGTGATTTTGTTTTTTTCTTGGTTCTTGAATAAAAAGTATAACTTACAACATAATTTTCTGTCTGTAGGCCCTAGCAAGTAAGGAAATTAAGAAATATACTAGGAACTAACATCAGGTTTGGATGAAGATTCAGACAACATTTGCTTGAGAAGCCTAACATTTCAGATAAAGTTAAAGAACATGTGATATTTGTATTCCCTTCAACATCATTTACACTTATGAAGTTACAAAAGATACATAGCTAATAGCTTATTATGGTGTCATCCAGGTTGCACTTGGTCAGCCTCAATTCAGAAGAGCCAAATGAACAAATGATGCCCAAGCTGTCCAAAATTTACCCTTGGATTTCTTTGAAATTTCATGAAATACTTTGTCCATGGTTCTTTAACGATGTTAATTATACATTATTTTCGGATAGTGAAATGTGTGGGATTAAAAGGTATCTAATTATATTAAACTGTTCATCGAAGAGATTAGATGATGTTGGTTATGGTGACTTTAAGATGATAATTACTTCTTTTAAATTTTCTTGTGATATGATGGATGTTTTCAGCTTGATTGAATATAGTTTGACATCATTAAACCCACCCTTGTTTCCACCTATTATCTTTGTGAAGTATGTGGTCTAACTAATATATTGTTACTGTGCATCCCAGTTCTTGTCAGGCAGTTGGATGAGCAACGGTCGTTTATGACCAGTTTGACGTCTAGAACTAATATGATTGCATATTTCACTAAAAACAACTTTTTTTTTCTTTCATAAATTTGGAAAAAGGTGAATCATCATTGCATTAAAAAAACATTCAACCCACCAAAAAGTGTTTTTGTGGCCAATGTTACCCAGATTTGAAATTTCAAGTTTTGTGGTTAATTTTAATTCATATTAGACTAGAATCATTCAGGTTATATATTATATTAAGCCAAAATTTTCAAGGGAAATGGAATTTTAGGCGACTATGTTGATTTTATTTTAACATCATCCGAGAATGAATCTTGGTAGTTTTGAAGCAGTTGCTTACTATTTGTCTTTTTTATTCTAAGTTTAGTGATCAATTTTACTCGGTGTCTGTAAGTATGGAATTGTGTTTAGTCATAGGTTGGTACCCATTGATATCCACAGGACAAAAATTGCAGTTTTTGTCCCACCCTTGTTTTTCATCACCTTTGTGGCCTACTATTTTGATTGTTAATTTTCATCTTTGAAGCACCATTGCTTCCTGGTGAACCAAATCATGGAGATGAGGCAATAGACACAAACGAGGAGGAACTGCTACCAATTGTTGAACACAAACAGAAGACATCCAAATTACAATATAGACTGAATACTAAGGGTCCCACTATGCTAAACGCAAAAAGTCCAAAATCACAGCATGTAGTTTTATTTTCTTACCCATAATAGCAATGTACTTCCATTTTGAAGTCCAATGCTATAATAGGAAATAAATTAGAGTGAGATGGTATAAACGCCAATGAAATTTAATTTACTTATCCCTAATAGCAAAGTACTTTCATATCCATACCAATAATTGGAACGTACTTCTTTCTTTAATAATAATAGCAGTGTACTTAGAATTCCTTACCCATAAGAGCAATATACTTATATTTCTTCAAACTTTTTGACAATGGTGAAGGAAATAATCAAATCACCTTTCATGGATCGTGCTAAGCACGGGCCTCAATACTTTTCTAGTATATATATATATATATATATATATATATATATATATATATATATATATATATATATATATAACCCTATTCTAATAAAAGAATAGTTTTATTCTCTTTTTGACATGTGTCACCATATTATGCCTCATAATTAATGTATATTTTATTTTTCTTTTGTCATGTGTCATCCTATTATGTCTCCTAATTAATGCATACCACTTATCAACCTATTGATTCTTCATTTCAAATTTCAAATTTTAAATTTGCCCTCTAATTACATTAAATTAATAACATTAGAATAAAACTTAATACAAATTATAAAGTGATATAATTTTACATATTTATTTAAATCAATGATTATAATTTTATATAACTAAAAAAATATCTTAATTAATAATTTATTTAAAATAAATGATTAATAATTTTGATTTTTTACTATTAAAGTTTAATTAATTTTGTAACCGTGGTTCCAACGGGTTATAAACTAATATATATATATATATATATATATATATATATATATATATATATATATATATATATATATATATATATATATATATATATCCGTATTCTAATAAAAGAATAGTTTTATTCTCCTTTTTACATGTGTCATTCTATTAGACAATCTAATTAATATATATTTTATTCTCCTTTTGCCATGTGTCACCTTATTATGTGTCCTAATTAATGCATGCCACTTGTCAGCTCAATTTCAAATTTCAAATTTCAAATTTTAAATTTCTCACTCTAATTAGATTAAATTAATAACATTAGAATAAAAATTAAAATAAAATTAATACAAATTATAAAATATAATTTCACATATTTATTTTAATCAATGATTAAAATTTATATAACTAAAAAAAATCTCTTAATTAATAATTTATTTAAAATAATTAATTAAATTTTTTGAGTTTTTTACTATAAAAATTTAATTAATTTTGTAACCGTGGTTCCCACGGGTTATAAACTAATATATATATATATATATATATATATATATATATATATATATATATATATAAGTATTGTGTGAGTGTATGACTAATTGTAGACAAATAATTTGATAGGGTTGTATTAGTAAATTTTGCTTTGTTTAATTATAGTAAAATAATTAATTCCCTAAACATTTCCATATATCTCATAGGGTTATTTCCATAAAAGACCCTACATTTTGATTTTTTTTCTTTTTAGACCTAAAAGTTTTTTCTTTTCCGAAAAAGACCAAACTTTTACCTTTTACTTGTTACTTTAGACCCTAATAGGTAAATTAAGTATTTTTATTTCATAAAAGACCCAACATTTTGTATTTTTTTCCAGTTTAGACCTAAAATGTTTTTTATTTCAAGACTAGTTGTATAAAAAACGTGATTATATCCTTTTAGTTTAAAAATATACATCGATTTAAACAATATAATTATTATGCCTACATTTATTTAGGATTGTAAAATTCTTTGTCCATGTATATTTATAAAAAAAGACCCTATATTTTGTAGTTTTTTCCGTTTTAGACCTAAAATGTTTTTTTTTTCAAAATAAACTCAACTTTAAAATTGGTTATAATCTTCAAGACCAAATATATAAGGTACTTTTTTATTACGCCGAAAAAGAAAGTACACATGTATACACTAAAAAATATTATCTGATCTATTATCTTTTGAACGAATATAACCTAGAAGAATTGCAAAATTTTATTTTTGTCTAAAAGATATATCTTGGATATATATTATATCATTAAACTTGATATATTATTTATAAAAAATGTTATTATTACTGCTAATAAAAAGTTCGATGTTAATTTGATATTTTTTTGTAACATGGATAATACATGGCTAGGAAGAATCTTTTAGCATAATAACATTTTTTTTTATTTGTAGGAAATAAACATACCAGGTAATTTAACAAAACTGTATACAAAATATTTTTTTTAGTTTGTCTATTATACTTATTTCGTGAGTTTGGACATATTTCCCTCTCTCACTTTTCTATATTATTTTTTTGGTTGAATTTTTTAATCAATTTTTTTGGAACAGTTAACAAACGAACTAACTATCATACTCCTAAACCAAAGCCATAGAATATTTTGTAGCATTAGCCCGTTATTGAATAATATGGTATAACTATATCAAATACATACATAAAAATATTAATCCTAAACATTCATAATAGTTTTGTTTAGATATATCAAATTCAAGTTTTGTTTAAAATTGCAAAATCTTATTTTGTATACAGTTTATTAAATTACATGGTATGTTGTTTTTTTCTACAAATAAAAAAGTTGTTATTATGCTAAAAGATTCATCTTAGCCATGTATTGTCTATGTTACCAAAAAACATCAAATTAACATCGAACTTTTTATTAGCGGTAATAATAACATTTTTTATAAACAATATATCAAGTTTAATGATATAATATATATATATATATATATATACATATATATATATATATATATATATATATATATATATATATATATATATATCCAAGATAAAGTTTAATTATATCTTTTAGAAAAAAATAAAATTTTGTAATTCTTCTAGGTTACATTCGCTCAAAAGATAATAGATCAGATAACATTTTTTTGTGTATACATGTATACTTTCTTTTTCAGTATAGTCAAGAAGTACCTTATATATTTGGTCTTGAAGATTATAACCAATTTTAAAGTTGAGTTTATTTTGAAAAAAAAAACATTTTAGGTCTAAAATGGAAAAAAGTAACAAAATATAGGGTCTTTTTTTTATAAATATACGTGGAAAAAGAATTTTCCAATCATAAATAAATGTAGGCATAATAATTACATTGTTTAAATCGATGTCTATTTTTAAACTAAAAGGATATAATCATGTTTTTATACAATTAGTCTTGAAATAAAAAACATTTTAGGTCTAGATTGGAAAAAAGTATAAAATATAGGGTCTTTTATGAAATAAAAATACTTAATTTATTTGTTAGGGTCTAAAATAACAAGTCAAAGCTAAAAGTTAGGTCTTTTTCGGAAAAGAAAAAAGTTTTAGGTCTAAAAAGAAAAAAAATCAAAATATAGGGTCTTTTATGAAAATAACCCTATCTCATACGACATTTCCCTTACGTTATTCATCCCAAATTCTTTTTCACCCAATTTCCCCCTTTGTCCACCCTCTTCTTCGACGACATATGTCCTCGATCGGTGGCTCCCCTCCAACGATAAGAACCTTTAATGTTAACTTCCCATGGAGGCACGACTACATCAAAATTCCAAAAGCATCTCGGACTGAGATCTCGTCTCAAGTTCCCCACCGACGCCAGTGAGGCTCCGATCCTTCCGACAAACGATCTTCATGATGATTTTGATTGGAGAGACCATGGTGCAATCGCCGATTCGAAGAATCAGG